>NC_090741.1:125101926-125121926 GCF_036898095.1 Palaemon carinicauda | reverse complement strand
ATTTATGACATATTGGTTTTTGATGTTGTTAATAGTTTATATATGACATGTCTGTTTTGACGTTGTTACTGTTTTTAGAATGATTTATTGTTAATTTGTTCTCTTCATTTATTTATTTCCTTATTTCCTTTCCTCACTGGGCTATTTTTCCCTGTTGGAGCCCCTGGGCTTATAGCATCTTGCTTTTCCAACTAGGGTTGTAGCTTGGATAGTAATAATAATAATAATGTATATATATACATATATATATATATATATATATATATATATGTATATATATATATCTATATATATATGTGTGTGTGTGTGTGTGTGTGAGAGAGAGAGAGAGAGAGAGAGGTGGTATAACCGCAAATCTCAGCCGAGGCTGGTTTTTTGGCGAATTCGCCATCATCATCATTACCAGCCGTAACTAGTCCACTGCAGGACAAAGGCCTCAGACATGTCGGTCCATTCCCGTCTGTTTATGGCCTTTCTATGCCAGTATATACCCGCAAATTTTCGTAGCTCTTCAATCCATTGTCTATTTTTCTTTCCCCTACTTTGTTTGCAGTCTCTAGGGACCCATTCTGTTCTTATTCTTGTCCGTCAGTTGGATTCATACTAGCAAACAAACAAACAAATGAACATAGACACCGACCCAAAACATACAAACGTGTCGGAAGTAAACAGCAGAGACTTCTCAACTTTTTTCATTAGAAGAACAAAAACAGTTGACGAGATGGGGTGCAGAAGTCTAAGTGAACCAGAAGGGTCAATAACTGAAAAGGACGAGACTATATCACAGAGGTCCAAAACACCGAAAAGTTTCCTTTGAAGATTCTTTGGACCTCATGATGAAAACACTTTTTAGAAAATAGTCTGAAATTAGTTTCTAGAAACTTTGGTTAGTTTTTAGGTCTGCTGAACTTACTCCGTGCCTTTCCTGCTCATTTTTATAAGAAATGGATATTTACACAGAAACAAAACTCCATTGGAATTGGAACAGGTTTCATTCAGAGTATTAACGAAAAGTTTTTAATATTTCGATTTTTAAGGAGAAAGTATCTGATTATGAAAATTAGTAAAATATAATACAAAGTATATTTGTAAAAGTAATTTATTTAAGTTTATGTTACAAATTTTTAAGGGAAGATGGCAATTGTTCATGTAAGTGGAACAAAGTAGTTAAAACATAAATGAATATGAAATCTAATGTTGAATTGTTTGCAGTATTCTGTTAACATTAAGTAAAAAACAGAAGTAAAGAAAAGGCAGAAGAACTAATACTATCAATACTAAAGTGTTGTAGGAGTTATTGCTGTTGTTTTAGGTGTTGTTGCTGCTACCGTTTTTGTGAATTATGGTTTAAAGTCATTTGGTTATTTTAGAAGTACAAGATACTATGACGCCAGGGAAAAAGCCAATTGCCTCAGGAAAAGTATTTTTATGATTTAATATGATGACGTTCTTCCTCGCTATCTTTGTTTGCTTCTAACTTACGATGCAAAGTGGGGGTTTTTGTTGACTAAAAATTGTATTTGTTCTTTTTCTTCCTCTTCCAAACCTAACTGTGGAAATTAGACTGGTCGATTATGTCCTCTTCGTGCTGTACTTCTTCCTCTCTTCTCGCCCTTGCTCCTTCCCCTCCTCCCCATCCTTCCAGTCGAAATGCTATTACTTCTCTTCCTCTTCCTCTTCCTCCTTCCCTCCTCATCTCCCCTCTTTTCCTTTTCGAGACTGAATGGCATCATAATGACGCCCAAAGAACTGAAGAGATCTTCAGCCTATTTAGTGTGAGAGTTTCCTTCCAAAAGAAGGATTAGCTTCGAGTGCCGGTCGTTCAAACTTCCCCGGTGGCTTAATAACCTTGCCGTCTCCGGCTGTGTGTTGACCTTCCTCAAGAAGAAGAATCTGATTTCCTTACCTCAGGCGAGGTCTTAATCTTTCCTCACTCACGGAGACTGTCCGGTGAATGGTTTGCTAATACTTCAGGAGATTTGAAGAATAAAAGAAAATTTAATTTCTCTGTTGTAACTTTTTTCAGCTTGTTGTAATTAAAGTATTTACTCTTTTCTCCAAAAACCTATGAACTACACACCCTTATATTCTCTCGACACCCCGAGTATTTACCTAATATAGTCTCATAAACATAATTCTATCTCTGCCCTTTTAATCATTCTTATTTCAATTAGGATTCTGAAGGAATTGATTTTACCAGTTTTCCTTTTTTTCTTCTATTTGCACTCTTCATCCACACTTCACTGCCATACGGGAGATCTAGCTCAGCAGTTCCTTCGCCCATTCTACTGGGTTATTTGACAAGCACTTCTCTTTTAAATCTTTTGCTGCGCCACGATAATTCCTATCCTTTCTCTTATATCTTCTTGTAGTCGCTTAGTGAACTCATCAGACGCTCACGCTCAAAAGGCCTCAGGTTCATGCACAGTTTGAGCATTTCACTGGTAAGTATGAACTTACTATCCCTATGAACTATAGATTGTGAGTTTGGTGAATTCATAGGCATACATACTGAGTAATCAGACAGCCACTGCCTGTTCTGCCCTAGATTTTGCATAGGCAAGACGGGATGCTCAATAGCAGATCATATTTTTACATACTCAGTCTCTATGACATTGTGTGATTGCACAATGGCTTGTATGTTGGGTCCACCTCTCATGAGCGACTTATCAACGTTGAAATTTATTTCTTTTAAAAATTTCCCATCACCGGCCTCATTCATTCCCAAATGTCTTCGAATTACTTGAATGAAAACCAAATGAGTCCAAGGAATAGGTATGATCATTTTGAAAATATGTCAAAAACAATCTTTATGAAAATACTATGAAAAAAAAATGTCCCTTTTATATGACATTCTGGTCATGACGGAGCCCTGCTGTGCTACTGCTGTCCTGCTGAGATTTCCAATGTTAGCCATATTTTGTTAATATTTAGCTTAAAATGAGGATGCTATAAATTTCAAAATAGGAATTTGAAAATGGGGTGAGAGAGAGAGAGAGAGAGAGAGAGAGAGAGAGAGAGAGAGAGAGAGAGAGAGAGAGAGAGAGAATAAATTATTTATTCTCTTAACTAAGCTTCAAAGAGACAATTAGTTGGAATAACATAACCACTACCTTCAACACCAACAACGGTCACGATCAACGCCATCGCCGAAAATACCAATAATCATTATTGTCGAATGTCGAGTTAAGTTATTTTAGGAATATTTTGATAATACCTGAACAGTATCAGGTACAAAAAATCCTAACAATTCCACAATTGAAATATTTAGCTTCCTGAGAAAAGTCGCCACCTAACGACATTCATCACGCCCTGTGGCCGCCCTATGGTCCAATGTTCAGCGTCAGATGCCTACACGGTCTGACGGCGTCATCAAGGACATACCGCATAAGTAAAAGTGCATAGATGACACCCTCCTCTATGACAGTGAAGTTGAAGAAACCTTTTGGCCCACCTTCGACTTTCTGGTATTATGTGCTTCAAAGGGCATCACACATAAGCCAGTAAAATTCAAATTTTGTAGAAGGGAAGCAGATTTTATTGAATTTCATCTAGACTAGGAAGACTATAGACTGACTGAGGACAGCCTGGGTGCCATTCGGAAGTTTCCCATGCCACCCAAGCCCCCATCACGGACATCAGATCGTGGTGCGGTTTCGTCAACCAATTGGCGCCGTTCCTCACGGCCGCACCTATCATGGGACCGTTCAGGGACCTACTGAAGAAGATACAGATGAGCAAACTTATATTTTGGGACACATATCTGCAAAATAAATTCAAGAGCGCGCTGGATACCATCTGCGAGCTGGCCGGGGATGGCCTGGCAAACTTCGGCAAGTTCCGCCACACAGTTGCCTTCCAAGATTGGAGCAGAGGAGGCATAGGATTCGTCATCCTCCAGCAGTACTGCAACTGCATAGCCACCGATATGCCATTCTCCTGTAAAAACGGTTGGAGAATAGCCCTCTGCAGAAGTAGACACCTATCCCATGCCAAAGCCATTTACACAGCAGTAGAGACGGGAAGCCCTGCGATCGTGTGGTGCCTAAGGAAGGCTAGATTACTACTCATGGTATGCCCCAATCTTACCTTTATCACTGATCACTGCCCTCTAGTCCAGCTCCTGGGAGATAGAGCCCTGGCAGACATTGTTAACACAAGACTGTTCAGGCTGAAGGAGAAGACCCTCCAGTATAAGTTTAATATTAGGTATCTAACAGATAAGAGAAATTGTGCAGCCGACTTTCTATGTTGTTTCCCTGCTCTGCGAACCTCCTTTAACGAATGTGATGTTGAGTTGGAGGATGACATAGCAGCAGCTGTTACTGTAGCAATTATCGAGACACTACACAAGGAGGAGCTCACAATGGACAAGAAAACAGTCAGTTGAGCGGTAACCAAAGACCCCACATACCAGTTACTGATGACGAAGGTATCTGCAGGCAATTGGCACCCACAGAAGTCGCAAGAGGTAGCCTGCTTTAAGCCCTTTTACGGTGTGAGAGATCGCCTATCTACTTTGGAAAACCTAGTGCTTTACACATATGAAGATGGGTGCATACGACTGGTAATTCTAAAGGAACTTCGTCGATAGATCACAGCAAATCTTCATGCATGTCACCAAGGAATTGACTACATGTTCAGGAGGGACTGACAGTCCGTCTACTGGCCTGGCATGGAGGACGACTTTCAGTAGCTCCACAGGAATTTTTGCATTGTTTACAACATGCACACATCTTCATTACCAGAGGAGTCGATAGCCATCACACCACCCCCAGACTACCCGTTTCAATGTACATTTGCTGATATGTTCCAGTTAGACGTGCGGGTGTACCTGGCGTACACCGATAGGCTCATGGCATGGCTGAAAATAGCACATTTTCCAGTGGTACCAATATGCAGAGAGTATTTATGCTAAGAGGATACTTCATGAGGTGCGGGGGTTGGGGGAGGGTCCCCAGAGCAGGTGTCCATGGACGGGGTACAAACCTACTGAGTGAAGAAATGTCGGTTTTCTTCAGGAGATGGAGAGTCAAGGTACACCTCTCATCCGCACATTACCCACAGATGAACAGTAAAGCGGAATCAGTAGTAAACACTGCCAAAAGGATAATCAGGGCAAACACCGGGGAGGGGGCAGCCTAGACTGCGATAAGGCCTCTCTCGTGATATTGCAATATTTGAACACACCCATTCGCGAGATCAACAAGTCTCCTGCTCGAAGATCATCTGGACCTGATGCCTTAGACTTACTGAGTCCTTTTATTTTATTTTTGACATCATCCATTGTAAAGGTGATTCTGTCTAATGGTTGTGGCCATAAATATTTGATAGCTGGTTCGGGGAGGGTCGTTGATTCTTCCCTATTGAATACAGTTGTGAAATATGCATTCATCAGTTCGGCTTTTCCAAATAATTTGTTATAGGATTACCCTCCGAGTCTCTTAATGGGCTAATGCTGTTTTTGATTGGCTTTCTACTATTTACAAATGAGAGAGAGAGAGAGAGAGAGAGAGAGAGAGAGAGAGAGAGAGAGAGAGAGAGATAGAGAGAATCGTGTGGATAGTGATGACTTTCACAGAGACTTAGCCAATAAAATTCTTTGCTTTAAAGCTGTGTGAGAGAGAGAGAGAGACAGAGAGAGAGAGAGAGAGAGAGAGAGTGATTCACGTTATACTTCTTTGTTTAAAACCTGAATATAAGAGATAGGGAAACGTTCCTAATAAAGATATTTACATAAAAGCTGTGTTAGAGAGACGGGAAGAGTTCCTAATGAAAATTCAATCTAAAAAAAATGAGTAGGTGTATTTAGTGAGAGAGAGAGAGAGAGAGAGAGAGAGAGAGAGAGAGAGAGAGAGAGACACAGAGAGAGAGAGAGAGAGAGAGAGAGAGAGAGAGAGCATAATTTGAAGCATTAATGTTATAAACATTTCAAGAATCATAACCAAGAACAGATTTCATGAAAATTTTAACGTGTTCTTCAACGTTGAATTGGCATGCACGAATACAATTCCTTTCGCCCGAAATTATAATGAAATTCACGTGAAAAGTACATAAGTAGATTGTACAGTCTTATTTCATGATACTTGCGCATGTGTGCTAGCTCGAAACGCAACTGTGCGCTCAGCCCCTAATACCGGCAATTTTAGCCAAGTCATTAGGTATCATCTCCATTATCTGAGGGAAGAAAAAAGTCAAACCATCGGCGAATATACGTCATTAAAGTAAATAGAATTAATAGTATTATTTATACACACACACATATATATATATTTATATATATATATATATATATGTATATACGAATATGTATATATATATATATATATATATATATATATATATATATATATATATATTTATATTCAAATAAGCCATATATTTTAATACATCAATGTCTGGATTCTTTTACCGACCTCTGGATCAGAGTCCCAAGACGAAACTACTCAAAGACAATAGCATCTGACCGGTCGGGAATCGAACCCTGGTCCAGGATACTTGTATGACAGTGATCGTCATACAAGTAGTGATACTACCGCTAGAGAGTTATTGGATCCTTTAACTGGCCAGACTGTAATACATTAGATCCCTCTCTCTGGTTACGGCTCATTTTTTCTTTGCCTACACATACACCGAATAGTCTGGCCTATTCTTTACACATTCTCGTCTTTCATCATACACCTACAACACTGAGATTACCAAACACCTTTTCTCCAATCATTTTCTTCAATTACTGTACTGTATTAATTCAGTTGCTATTTTCCTCTTTGTAAGGGTAGATGAGATTCTTTAGCTATGGTAAGCAGCTCTTCTAGGAGAAGGACACTTCCAAATCAAACCATTGTTCTCTAGTCTTGGGTAATGCCATAGCCTCTGTACCATGGTCTTCCACTGTCTTGGGTTACAGTTTTCTCGCCTGAGGGCACACTCAGGCACACTATTCTATCTATTATTTTTTTCTATTTTTTTCTTTACTTTTTTATTTTTTTTAATATTTTTTCACCCTCTTGTTTTTTTCAAATGGTGTGTTAGGCAGGCTTAATAGAAAGGCCACGGATGCCTGGTGGTTTATCAAAAGGTTGTCTTTCCCTTATCTGATTCTTTTACTTTTCAAAACCATCCTGACTGTCCTCCCTACAGTTGAAGTGGCTATCCTGGAGGGTATTTAGCTTTGTATGGTGTATCGGCTCCTCCATGTGGACCAGTTTTTCCGAATTTTTTCTATAGTCTATGGGTTTGATCAATCACTTTATTTATATTTCTATACATATTGTTCTTGTTATCATTAATTGTTAATTTGGTTTCTAAGTATGATGTATCTTTTTTATCACCATTAATTTTTATGCTCTCTGGAGACATTGGGCAAATTCCGGGACCAGTTCGTCCTAGATTTCGTCAATGTCGTCTACTGTATTGCAATATTTGTGGTATTCATGGAAATATTCAAGACCTTACAGTTGCGTCCAGACAGTATGATATTCTTTTGTGCTCAAGAACTTTGGTTTCTAACATGAGGCACTCATCTGTGCTCCTTATAACTGGTTTTAAGAAGCCAATAATGTTGAAACACAATGCCATCCCTAGAGCCAGGGGAATGGCGGTGTATATTAGGACAGAGTACCCTGCTTCTCATAAGTCTTGCTATGAATATGGATGTCATGAGATTTAGGTAATAAGAGTTTGTGGTAGGCATAATAACTTCTGTTTATGTTTGATCTACTGGAATCCAGACATGGATGATTCTATCTTCGATTGTCTTCTTACCATTATAGCTAAGATACAAGAAGATTATGGAAAGGCCTCTTTTGTCTTTGTTGGTGATTTCAATGCTCACCATAGGGAATGGTTAAATTCTGTTTCTCCTACCAATCGCCATGGCTTAAGAGCTTTAGACTTTGCTTCAGAATCAGGCTGTGAGCAAATCATAAGTGAAGCTACTCAAAGGTCTGGTAATTGCTTGGACCTCGTATACACCGACTCCCATGGAGTTATAACAAGTAAGGTTGGTTCTCCAGTTGGGACATCTGATCATACCTAGATTTCATTAGTAGTGAAGACTGAGCAGCCTGTCCCTGATGTATCTTACTCATGTGAGAATTATATGAAATCTCAAGCAGACTGGAATAGAATTTTGCAAGATCTTTTAGGCTTGAATTGGTCACGATTGTATAGTAGTATTGATCCTGTAGTCCCTTTGAATGAGAATGTAGTCAGCATAATTGATAGGTGTATCCATTCTCGTGTACTAAGGTACCGAGTGAAGGACAAACTATGATTCAATGATGACTGTAGATGTGCTTATTTGGAAAAGCAGGAGGCCTATCATCTTTGCAAGGGTAACAGATCAGATTTGACCTGGAATCACTATACTCAGCTTAAAGCTTTTGCTCAGAGAGTTCATGCTGCAACTGGAAAAGAATATAATTTAACTATAAAAGAAACCCTTTCTGGTACAACCCAGGAGCATAAGTGGTGGATTACCCTTAAATCTGCACTCTTTGGTGTAGATGCAACAGTTCCTCCTTTACTTAAACCAGATGGCTCAGTCACTCACTGTCCAAAGGAAAAGGCAACCCTTTTGCCAGATATGTTTGACAGCATGCAGAGTAATGAGAAACTCAAACTTCCTCATTCCTGTTTTCCTGAGGCTAATCTAATTAGTTTAGCTTTTCGATCTCGTGAAATTAAAGCTCTGTTGATGGACCGTGATGCTTATGGAAGTTTAGATCCAAATGGTATTTTTCCTTTGTTTTTTTTTAAAACTGCAGATTTCCTAGCTCCAATATTATCTGTTATTTTGTGCAAGTTAGAAAGAAGAGGAGCTTTTAGCCCTTGTTGAATAATTGGTAATTTTACTCCACAATGTGAATGTGTTTGTGGTAGTTCAAGTCCCACTGATTACTACCCAGTTTCCATAACTCCTAAATTGTCTAAATTTTTTGGACGTCTTTTGGCAAAACGTCTTAATAGTTTTGCTGAAGGTAATCATCTGTTTCCTAGTTTGCAATTTGGTTTTGCTAAAGGCCTTGGAGCATGTGATGCCCTTCTTACAATCTCCAATGCTATACAGAAATCCCTTGATTGTGGTCAAGAATTGGCCCTGATTTTAGTGCTGCCTTTAACCGTGTTAATTATGATGCCCTTGTTTTCAAACTCAAACAGTTGGGAGTGGGTGGGTCGTTTCTTAGCATCATTATTGAATTTTCAAGTAATAGATCTCAAAGAGTTGTTGTTGATGGGAAACATAGTGAGTATAGGAATGTGATATCTGATGTTCCTCAGGGTAGTGTTCTTGGCCCATTACTTTTCATACTATATGCATGTGACATATGGTTTGGTCTAGAAAACAAGCTTGTTACATATGCAGATAATACTACTCTTTTTGCATCAATTTCATCTCCTGAATGTAGATCTGAGGTTGGTGAATCCCTTAATAGAGATCTAGCTAAAATTAGTGCCTGTTGCAAATTATGGTATATGAAGTTGAATCCCAACAAAACTCAAAGTATGATTGTAAGTAAGTCAAAGATGGCTCCTCAACATCCTGATCTCAGCATTAATAATGTTTCTTTAACTTTGTATGACTTTTAAAATTTTAGGTGTAATTCTCGACAGCAAATTTACTTTTGAGAAACACATTAGGTCTGTGTCTTCTTCAATTGCACAAAAAGAATGGTTTATTGAAAAAGTCTTTCAAAATTTTTGGTGATTAATCTATTCTGAAGAAGTGTTTTAATTCTTTCATTCTACCTTGTTTCGAGTATTGTTCTCCTCTCTGGTCTTCAGCTGCTGATTCTCATCCTAATTTGTTGGACAGGAACTTACGGTCTATTGAATTTCTTATTCCTTATCTAGATATTAATCTCTGGCACTGTCGTTCAATTAGTTCATTATGCATGTTGCATAAGATTTTTTATAATTCTGACCATCCTTTGCATTCTGATTTTCCCAAACAGTTCCATCCTATGCGTACAGGTATGCAGTTAATTCTAATAGTGAAGCCTTCTCCATCATGAGGCTCAATACTACACAGTACTCTAGAAGTTTTATTCCAGCTGTGACCAAATTGTGGAATGATCTTCCTAATCGGGTAATTGAATCAGTAGAACTTCAAAAGTTCAAAGTTGCAGCAAATCTTCTTATGTTGAACACACTTATATAAGTCCTTTTATAGTTTATATAGAGTTCTCTTGCTTGAGGGTACACTCGTGCACACTATTCTACTTATTATTATTTTTTTTCTTCCTCTTATTTTTTTGAAATGTTGTGTTGGGCAGGCTTAATGGAAGGGCCATGGATGCCTGGTGGTTTTTTCAAGAGGTTGTCTTTTCCTTTTTCTGATTCCTTTTCTTCTCAAAACCATCCTTACTGTCCTCCCTTCAGTTGAAGTGGCTATCCTGGAGGGTATTTAGCCTTGCAAGGTGTATCGGCTCCTCCATGTTGACCAGTTTTTCTGACTTTTTACTATAGTCTATGGGTATCATCAATCACTTTATTTATAGTTCTGTACATATTGCTTTTGTTATAATTCTTGTTAATCTAGTCTTTAAGTATGATGTCTCTTTTTTATTTCTATTAATTCTTATGCTCTCTGGAGACATTGAGCGAAATCCGGGACCAGCACGTCCTAGATTTCGTCAATGTCGTCTTCTGTATTGCAATATTCATGGTCTCCATACAAATATCCAAGACCTTACAGTTGCAACCAGACATTATGATATTCTTTTGTGCTCAAGAACTTTGGTTTCTAATGTGAGGCACTCATCTGAGCTCCTTATAAGTGGTTTTAAGAAGCCAATAATGTTGAAACGTGATGTCATCCCTAGAGCCAGGGGAATGGCGGTGTATATTAGGACCGAGTACCCTGTATCACATAAGTCCTGTTATCAATGTGGATGTCATGAGATTCAGGTAATAAAAGTTTGAGGCAGGCATAACAACTTTTATTTGTGTTCGATCTACCGGAATCCAGACATGGATGATTCTATCTTCGATTGTCTTCTTACCATTATAGCTAAGATACAAGAAGAGGATAGAAAGGCTTCTTTTGTCTTTGTTGGTGATTTCAATGCCCACCATAGGGAGTGGTTAAGTTCTATCTCTCCTACTGATCGCCATGGCTTAAGAGCTTTATACTATGCCTCTGAATCAGGCTGTGAGCAAATCATAAATGAAGCTACTTACAGGTCTGGTAATTGCTTGGACCTCATATACACTGACTCACCTGGCGTTATAACTAGTAAGGTTGGTTCTCCAGTCAGGACATCTGATCATGCCTTGATTTCATTAGTCGTGAAGACTGGGCAGCTTGTCCCTGATATATCATACTCTTGTAAAATTTATATGAAATCCCAAGCAGACTGGAATGGGATTTTGTATGATCTTTTGTGCTTGAATTAGTCACATTTATATAGTAGCGTAGATCCTGTTGTCCCTTTGATTGAGAATCTAGTCAACATAATTGATAGGCGTATCCCTTCTCTTGTGCTAAGGTACCGAGTGAAGGACAAACCGTGGTTCAATGATGATTGTAGACGTGCTTATTTAGAAAAGCAGGAGGCCTATCACCTTTGGAAGGGTAACAGATCAGATTTGACCTGGAACAACTATACTCAGCTTAAAGCTTTTGCTCAGAGAGTTTATGCCTCAACTGATAAGAAATACAATTTAACCATAAAAGAAACCTTTTCTGTTACAACTCAGGAACATAAATGGTGGTCTACCCTTAAATCTGCACTCTTTGGTGTAGATGCAACAGTTCTTTCTTTACTTAAACCAGATGGCTCAGTCACTCACTGTCCAAAGGAAAAGGCAACCCTTTTGGCTGATGTTTTTGACAGTAAACAGAGTAATGAAAAACTCGAAACTTCCTCATTCCTGTTTTCCTGAGGCTATACTAACTAGTTTAGCTTTTCGATCTCGTGAGATTAAAGCTCTGTTGATGAACCTTGATGCTTATGGAGGTGTAGACCTAAATGGTATTTTTCCTTTGTTTTTTATAAAGACAGCATATTTCTTAGCTCCAAAGTTATCCATTATTTTGCGCAAGATAGAAAGAAGAGGAGCTTTTAGCACTTGTTGGAGAATTGGTAATGTTACTCCTCTATGTAAATGTGTTTGTGGTAGCTCAAGTCCCACTGATTACCACCCAGTTTCCATAACTCCTATATTATCTAAAGTTTTTAAACGTCTTCTGGCAAAACGTCTTAAAAGGTTTGCTGAAGGTAATCACCTACTCCCTAGTTTGCAATTTGGTTTTCGTAAAGGCCTTGGAGCATGTGATGCCCTTCTTACAATCTTCAATGCTGTACAGAAATCCCAGGTTTGTGGTCAGGAAGTTCGTATGATTGGCCTTGATTTTAGTGCTGCTTTTCACCGTATTAATCATGAGGCAGGCCCTTGTTTTCATACTGAAACAGTTGGGTGTGCGTGGGTCGTTTCTTAGCATTATTATTGATTTTTTAAGTAATAGATCTCAAAGAGTTGTTGTTGATGGGCACCATAGTGAGTATAGGAATGTGATATCCGGTGTTCCACAGGGTAGTGTTCTTGGCCCATTACTTTTCATACTATATACACATGACATGTGGTTTGGCCTAGAAAACAAGCTTGTTGCATATGCAGAAGATGCTACTCTCTTTGCATCAATTCCATCCCCTGAATGTAGATCTGGGGTTGGTGAATCCCTTAATAGAGATTTAGCTAAAATTAGTGCATGGTGCAAATTATGGGGTATGAAGTTGAATCCTAACAAAGCTCAAAGTATGATTGTAAGTAGGTCAAGGATGGTGGCTCCTCAACATCCGGATCTCAGTATTGATAATGTTTCTTCAAATTTGTATGACTCTTTTAAAATTTTAGGTGTGATTCTCGACAGTAAATTTACTTTTGAGAAACACATTAGGTCTGTGTCTTCTTCAATTGCACAAAAAAAATTGGCTTATTGAGAAAGTCTTACAAGATTTTCGGTGATCAATCTATTCTGAAGAAGTGTTTTAATTCTTTCATTCTACCTTGTTTTGAGTATTGTTCTCCTGCCTGGTGTTCAGCTGCTGATTCTCATCTTAATTTGTTGGACAGAAACTTACGGTCTATGAAATTTCATATTCCTGATCTATATATTAATCTTTGGCACCATCGTTCGATTAGTTCATTATGCATGCTGCATAAGATTTTTCATAACTCTGACCATCCTTTACATTTAGATCTCTCTGGACAGTTCTATCCTGTTCGTAATACTAGGCAGGCAGTTAATTCTAATAGCCAGGCCTTCTCTATCATGAGGCTCAATACTACACAGTATTCTAGAAGTTTTATTCCAGCTGTTACCAAGTTGTGGAATGATCTTCCTAATCGGGTAGTTGAATCAGTAGAACTTCAAAAGTTCAAAGTTGCAGCAAATGTTTTTATGTTGACCAGGCTGACATGAGTCTTTTTATCGTTTATATATGACATATCTGTTTTTGACGTTGTTAATAGTTTATATAGGACATATCTGTTTTGACGCTGTTACTGTTTTTAAAATGATATATTGTTAATTTCTCCTCATCATTTATTTATTTCCTTATTTCCTTTCCTTACTGGGCTATTTTTCTCTGTTGGAGCCCTTGGGCTTCTAGCATCTTGTTTTTCCAACTAGGGTTTTAGCTTGGCTAATAATAATAATAATAATAATAACAATAATACCTGTTTTAATGTTGTTAATGTTATTTAAATATTCTATTTTAATTTTCATTACTTCTTATATCGTTTATTTATTTCCTTATATCCTTTCCTCACTGGGCAATATTTCCCTGTTGGAGCCCTTGGGCTTATAGCATCTTGTTTTCCAACTAGGATTGTAGCTTAGCTAGTAATTTTAGGTAGCTTAGCTAGTAATAATAATAATAATAATAATAATAATAATAATAATAATAATAATAAAATGGTACGGTCACTGTCATACAAGTATCCTAGACCAGGGTTCAATTCCCGGCCGGGTAAATACTATTGTCTTTGAGAGGTTTCGCCTTGGGACTCTGATCCCGAGGTCGGTAAGAGAATCCAGACATTAATGTATTAAAATATATGGCTTATTTGAATATGTAAAATCACGTCTAAATGTGCAAAAAATATCATATATATATGTATATATATATATATATATATATATATATAAGTATATATATATATATATATATATGTATATATATATATATATATATATATATACAGTATATCTATATATATGCATATATATATATATATATATATATATATATATATATATATATATATACTGTATATATATATAGATATATAGATATATATAATATATATATATATATATATATATATATATATATATATATATATGTATGTATATATATGTATATATATATATATATGTGTGTGTGTGTGTGTGTGTGTGCTTACGTGTGTGGGTGTTTGTGTGAATATGCCACAACAGCTAGCAGATGATGAGCATATACTCTATATGTATTAGAGTAACGAAAGGAAAGTGAAAAGAGTTAATTGGTGTTGTGGAAGGCTGATATGGGTCTTAACAGAAAGACGGGCTGGACATGACTGTTTATTTCAAACAACTTAATAAGCTTATATACAACGGTTGAGGATAACAACAACATGAAAACTTTAACAACGTGTAATATGCAATGGTAAGCTCAAACAGCTTTTTCTGTTATCAGTGCGGAAGAAAGCGAGAAAGAGAGAAAAAGAGACTAATTGCTTTACAATGTATGAGTATATATGAAATACACATGCATTACATGTCTTCCCCCCCCCCCCCCAGACATACATGTGAGATAGGGCACCTTGCCGTAAAGAGGTAAACTGTAGGTGGGTCATCTTGCAGGAGATTTGCAGGTTTTAGGCGATCAATGGAGACACAGTCTTCTTTGCGACAAATGTTGATTAAGAAAGCCTTCAGTTTCCAACAGATAACATGGTAAGGACCCATGTAAGGAGGTGTCAGCGGTGTCATGCAAGTATCAGTGAGCACGAAGATATTTGTTATGGTGTTCAAATCTTTAGGTATGTGTTGCTTCACTTGCAAGCCTGACGGTAGGGAGTAAATTTCCCTACAACGCAACGTAGGCACTGGAGACTGTTGGATGAAGTTGCAGACAGAAAAAAAAAACTCAGCAGTGACGACCAAAGGGTCTCCTTACACTATTTCAGCTGCTGAGACATCCAGGGGGTCTTTAGGAATGATCTTTAATGTCAGTGGATACAGGGAAGCTGAGTAAATCAGCTGGAGTCATTACAGTGGGACATCAAAGCTGCTTTAAGTGTGCGAAGAAAGCGTTCATCCTTTCTGTTGACTGCAGGGTTGTAGGCAGTTGTCTGAAGTAGGGTGAGGTCTACAATTGAGAGGTGAAAGAGGTACCTCTGTCAGAAGTAATATGCTAAGGGATATCAAATCTCGCTATCCACCCTGAGAGTAAGGCAAATGTACATGCGGCAGATGTTACAGTTTATATAGGGATGGTTTCAGGCCAACGAATGGAGCGGTGAATTACAGTAAACCAGTAAGGGTGTCCGTATGATATAGGAAGGGGGTCTACTGCGTCAACATGAATGTGGGCAGAAAAATGCTGATGTTGAGGAAAGGTACCCACTTCTAAATCCATGTGACGATGTACTTTTAAAGTTTGGCATAAAGTGCAGGTGTAGACCCAATCCTTAGGATCCTTAATAAGGCCGTGCCAAATGAACTTCATCATCAGTAGCTGTACAGTAGATCAGCATGAGAGATATGAGAGGTCATAGATTAAATCAAATACTTGTCAGTGCATGTTGGGCAGATATCCACAGTTGTGGCCTACCAGTACTGATATCGCAGAGGAGGGTGGCATTGAAATTGTCGAGGGCGATGTATTCCCAACGGAGGTTTGTGCAGGATGTCCTGCAGGCTTGCCACTCTAGATATTTTCGTTAGACTTCTGTCAAAATGTTGTAATCCAATCCTAGGTGAATGGCAGTCAATGTATTTCAGGACAGGGTATCTATAACGGGATTAATTTTACAAGAGACCCGTTGAAGGGTGCAGTTGTATTCAGCCACAGCGGTGGAGAGTTGTTGGCATTGATGGGCATACCAGGTGCCAGATAGCCAATTGAAAGGGTGCACATGGGGTATGAGAATGCACATGAGAATGACAAAGGGCATAACCTCTGAGAAGTGGCGAAAATCATGGATACCCAAAAGCATTGCCAGAAATTCATGGTCGAAGGTAGAGTAGCCTGATTCCCCATTAGACAGTTTTCTTCTGAAGAAGGCCAATGGGTGGAGCAAGGCATTGACCACCTACTCAAGTACTGCACCAATAGCGACATCACTGGCGTTAGTAGAGAGAAGGAGGGGCCATGTAGCATGGGAAAAGTTAGAGGAGCAGCAGTTGATGGGCCATTTTTTTCATTGCAGAAGGTGGCTTTCTGAAGGAGCCCCACTTCAAGTCTTTTGGCTTGCCCTTGAGGGAAGCGTAGAGATGGGTAAGAGTGGCGAAGATGGCGGGAAAGAACCAGTGATAATAGTTTGGCATGCTTAATCCCCACAAGGGTGCAGGTTCCGACTTCTTTTGAGCCTCTGGTGACATGGTTGGAAGCAACCTGGCCTTTCATCTGAAGGGGCTAGGGTTCGATCCCAAATATGAGGTACAAATTTATTTCTATTTGAGCACGATATTGTGTTCATTTTCATCCATATTGACTCATTAGGGGTAATTCAAATTAAATGCTATCAATTGTGTTACCTGGTGTGCCAGAAAGTCGGGGAAAACTCGCTGGTAAGAGACTGATGTCTCACCAGGTAAATCCTGAACTGCAGTTAGCAGTTAGGTTTCGACTTCTTTTTCCCTCTGGGGTCATGGTTGGAAGCAACCTGGCCTTTCATTTGAAGGGGCTAGAGTTCCATCCCAAATATTAGGTAGAAATTTATTTCTATTTGAGCATGATATTGTGTTGATTTTCATCCATATTGACTCATTAGGGGTAATTTGAATTAAATGCTATCAATTGTGTCACCTGGTGGGCCGGGAAGTCGGGGAAAACTCGCTGGTAAGAGACTGATGTCTCACCAGGTAAATCCTGAACTGCAGCTAGCAGTTAGGGTCCGATTTCTTTTGAGCCTCTGGTGGCATGGTTGAAAGCAACCTGGTCTTTCATTTGAAGGAGCTAGGGTTTGATACCAAGTATGAGGTAGAAAATTATATATATATATATATATATATATATATATATATATATATATATATATATATATATATATATATATATCCCAGATATATATGTATAGAAATAAATTTCTACCTCATACTTGGGATCGAACGCTAGCCCCTTCTAATGAAAGGCCAGGTCGAAACCAACCATGCCTCTCGTGGCATGGTTGGTTTCGACCTGGCCTGTCATTAGAAAGGGCTAGCTTTCGATCCCAAGTATGAGGTAGAAATTTATTTCTATTTGAACACAATGTTGTGTTGATATTTATCCATATATATATACATATGGATAAATATCAACACAACATCGTGTTCAAATAGAAATAAATTTCTACCTCATACTTGGGATCGAACGCTAGCCCCTTCTAATGAAAGGCCAGGTCGAAACCAACCATGTCACGAGAGGCCATAAAAGAAATCGGAACCTGACGCTACCCAGCTGTCCGAGGATTTACCTGGCGAGACATCAGTCTCTTACCAGCGAGTTTTACCCGATTTCCCAACCCACCACGTGATAAAATTGGTAGTAATTCATTCAAATTACCCCTAATGAGTCAATATGGATAAATATCAACACAACATCGTGTTCAAATAGAAATAAATTTCTACCTCATACTTGGGATCGTGGCATGGTTGGTTTCGACCTGGCCTTTCATTAGAAGGGGCTAGCGTTCGATCCCAAGTATGAGGTAGAAATTTATTTCTATTTGAACACGATGTTGTGTTGATATTTATCCATATTGACTCATTAGGGGTAATTTGAATGAATTACTACCAATTGTGTCACGTGGTGGGCTGTGAAATCGGGTAAAACTCGCTGGTAAGAGACTGATAGCTCGCCAGGTAAATCCTCGGACAGCTGGGTAGCGTCAGGTTCCGATTTCTTTCATGGCCTCTCGTGGCATGGTTGGTTTCAACCTGGCCTTTCATTAGAAGGGGCTAGCGTTCGATCCCAAGTATGAGGTAGAAATTTATATATATGCATATATATGTATATATATACATATACATAAAGATATATATATATATATACATATATATATGTATATATATATATATATATATATATATATATATATATATATGCAGTTTGTGTCATCACCATCATCATCATCATCATCATCACCCGTTACTAGACCACTGCAGAACATAGGCTTCGGACATGTCCTTATCTGTGTATATATATATATATATATATATATATATATATATATATATATATATATATATATATATATATATATATACTTATATATACATATATATATAAATATATATATATATATATATATATATATATATATATATACCTATATATATGTATATATATATATATATATGATAAATTTTGCACATTTTTACGTGTTTTTCATATTCAAATAAGCCATATATATTTTTGATACATTAATGTCTGGATTCTCTTAACGACCTCGGGATCAGAGCCCCAGGCGAAATCACACAAAGACAAGAGCTTGGCTCCGGCCGGGAATCGAACCCTGGTCGGCAAGCTTGTATAGACAGTGACTAAGCCACTTGGCCACGAAGAAAGATAAAAGTCAATGACAATTCTTCTGTACTTATACCTGTCGAATTCAGGTATTTTGTACTTAGAATTGAAATCAACCCATCTTCACCATCGTAGCTAATTGGTAGTTTGTTACTTGGCATTCAATTAATGATAAATTTTGCACATTTTTACGTGTTTTTCATATTCAAATAAGCCATATATATTTTTGATACATTAATGTCTGGATTCTCTTAACGACCTCGGGATCAGAGCCCCAGGCGAAATCACACAAAGACAAGAGCTTGGCTCCGGCCGGGAATCGAACCCTGGTCGGCAAGCTTGTATAGACAGTGACTAAGCCACTTGGCCACGAAGAAAGATAAAAGTTAATGACAATTCTTCTGTACTTATACCTGTCGAATTCAGGTATTTTGTACTTAGAATTGAAATCAACCCATCTTCACCATCGTAGCTAATTGGTAGTTTGTTACTTGGCATTCAATTAATGATAAATTTTGCACATTTTTACGTGTTTTTCATATTCAAATAAGCCATATATATTTTTGATACATTAATGTCTGGATTCTCTTAACGACCACGGGATCAGAGCCCCAGGCGAAATCACACAAAGACAAGAGCTTGGCTCCGGCCGGGAATCGAACCCTGGTCGGCAATCTTGTATAGAGAGTGACTAAGCCACTTGGCTAGGAAGAAAGATAAAAGTCAATGACAATTCTTCTGTACTTATACTGTTAAACTGCACATTGATGGAAAATATTTACTTTGATAGTTATCTTTATTTTCATGTTTCCTCCTTTGATTAAATTATTTTGTTTTTTAAATTTTTCCTACGGGTCACCTTGCTCAATAGTCAATAACTTTTTATGCTTCAACATTTGAAAGTAAATCTATGATAGTCACGAGCATTAGTGTCAAACTCATTTTAATCACAAATATGTTGAGTAAGGTTAACATAAACTCTTATCCCTTTCAATGGACAAAGGGTCTAAGTTTATTTTTTCTATTGTATTGACTCATACACAGCTGTTTCCAAAAAGAAAAAAAAAATCCCCTATGTCCTTAAAGGTGAGGAAATATGAGAATCCATTTAGGAGACACCTTGGTGATACTAAGACTATCGCCTGCAATATATATATATATATATATATATATATATATATATATATATATATATATATATGGGTGTGTGTGTGTGTAAATATATATATATATATCCATTTATATATATACATATATATATATATATATATATAT
>NC_090741.1:125071926-125099426 GCF_036898095.1 Palaemon carinicauda | reverse complement strand
TACGTATATAAATTATATATATCTAAGGCCTTTGTCCTACAGTGGACTAGTAACGGCTGATGATTTTATACATATATATATATATATATATATATATATATATATATATATATATATATATATATATAATCATCATCCGTTACTAGTCCACTGTAGGACAAAGGCCTTAGCCACGTCCTTCCACTCCTGCCCGTTTATGGTCTTTCTAGGCCACGCTATACCAGATAATTTTCTTAGTTTGCCAGTCCATCGTCATCTCTTCCTTCCCCTTCTTCTTTTGAAATATCTAGTGACACAGCCTGTTGTTTTTAAGGACCATCTATTATCTGTCATTCTCATATACCCTCCCCAATGTCTATTTCTTTTTCTTACATGTTTTTTTAATATCCTCTACTTTAGTTTTCTCTCGTATCCTTATTACCATTATTAATCTTTCTATAGCTCTTCGAGTTGTAGATAACCCATGTTCTGTCTTTTGTAAGGCTCCAAGTTTTTGATGCATAAGTTATTACTGCAAGGACCATCTGATTGAATATTTTTCTTTTTAGAGAAAGTGGCATATTATCTTTCATAATTTTATTTTGTTAACCAAAAGCTCTCCATATTATGCTTGGCCTTCTTTTGATTTTGGTCTCATGTCCTTGGGAATCATAACTACGTATATTCATTACCATCTCTAGAGGCTCTTCCATAACCCTTTTTTGTTTTATATCTGTATTTTCATTGAACATTATCTTAGTTTTACTCATATTCTATTTCAGTCCTACATTTTTGCTTTCTCTATTCAAATTTTCTATCAACTTTTGCAATGCCTCCCATGATTCACTAAATAGAACCATGCCATCTGCAAATTTCATGTTGTAAAGTTATTCCCCATTAATGTTAATTCCTACATTTTCCCAATCTAAATTCTTAAAAACTTCCAGGCACGCTTTGAATAATTTAAGATTGACATGGTCTCACTGTTTAACTCATTTCTCAATCGGAATTTACACTATCTTTATATACAGTAGAATTAGGGTTGATGTACTTCCTGTATAGATATCTCCAAGAGTTCTAACAAAAGACTCATCTATTTCTTGTCTTTGAAGGGCTTGCATTAATGCTAAGGTTTCTTGACAGAATAAAAAGCTTTCTCATAGTCAAAATATATCATACATGGTGGTATATCAAACTTTTTTATTTTTTCATTAGCTGGTTAGATACATAGATATGGTCAGTTCTTGAATACCCGCTTCTAAAGCCTGCCTGCTCTCTTGATTTATTAAAGACTTACTTTATTTCTATTCAGCCTAATATGATCTTTTTATTGGTCGGTAATTTTTCAGGTCTTTTGTGCCTCCCTTTTTGATAATTAGCATAATGATAAAGTTTTTTCAAACTGTAGATATAGAGCATTCTTGCAGATATTTTGTGTAAAGTTCATCGAGTTTTACTACTATGAAATCTCTATCTCCATATATATATATATATATATATATATATATATATAATTTATATATATATGTATGTGTATATATATATATATATATATATATATATATATATATATATATATATATATATGCATATATGTATATTATCCTCATCATCATCATTATCATCTTCTCCTATCCCAATTGACACAAATGGCCTTGGTTAAATTTCGCCAGTCGTTTCTATATTGAACTTTTAATTTAATACTTTTGCATTCATGATCTCCTATTTCACGCTTCATGTCCCCAGCCATGTATGCCTGGGTCTTCTAACTATTCTAATGCTTTGATGATCCCAGTTATACGTTTGGTGAACTAATTTCTCTTGGGGAGCGCGAAGAGCATGCCCAAACCATCTTCATCTACCCCTCACAATGATATGGCACTCGAGTAATCTCTCTTGTAGTTTCATTTCTAATCCTCCCTTGCCAGTCAACTTTAAATATTCTTCTGAGGTCTTTGTTCCCAAACCTTCTAGATCTGATGGAGATTGTTTCATTGCCATGCCATGACTCCTATCCATACTGTAAAAAAAGATCTCACTGAGCTCATATGCAGCCTGAATATTATTTGCAATTTCAGGCGAATTGATTTCCAGATTCCAATTAACCTAGCCACTCTCTGGTTTGCTTTTATCAATCTTTCACTAAACTTCAATTTAAAGACCCTGTATTCAGTCTGCTTGTGTGGAATTTAATGTAAACGTGTTTTCTTTGTTAGTAATCGTCTCAGGTCACTGGCCACGTGTCTGGACATAAAAGTAGCCTGCTTCTGAGGTTAGGATAAGATTATTTGCCAGAAGATTTTGATTTTATTTATTCCATCTAAGGGTTAATCCCATGTGTTTATTCGTCTATTATTTTCAGTGTTTATCTGTGTTGTGAATTGTGGTTAACATTTCATTTATTAATTTTGCCATTTGAATAAGCCAGTATTGAGTTACTCGTATGTTCCTCTTCACTGTAATAAAGAAATTAGAATAGCTTGCAGACATTGGGATTGTTAACCCCTTTTTTTAAGATTATGCATTAAACAAACCAATAATTCAGTGCGGGTTAGTTGTACCAGAGATATTGAAGAGAGTAACTTACTGTAGGTATAGGTAAGTTGGCGTAAGCGAGTGTACGTTTCTTTAACTTCATGCTTGAAGATGAAGATCCCCCATTTAATTTTACTTTAATATATCACTGCTCATATCCATTACATTTGTCCTGGTTAATGTAAATGTTTGTCCACCATCTCACCGGAGTCACTAAGACAGATTCGAAATAGCGCATAAAAGTGCAGATGGCCATAGAATGACAAAGCTAAGGTAGACCATCAATTAATTACTTAGTCATGTGTGGAGATTTTAGGTCTTTGGACAGAGAACACTTTCCTATTAGAGTGATGGTTTGTGAACTGCATCACCCAAAATTATTGCCAGGGTGGTGTGCCTTTGAGTGTTAGTGCTCCTATCCTCCTCTGTTGATCTCTGTTGCTTGTTGTAGGGAGACTTGCCTTGACCAAGGTCCCTTTCATCTTTAATAAAAATAGATTCTCCACTGAATCAGTTGATATAACTGATGTCTCACACACACACACACACACATATGTATATATATATATATATATATATATATATATATATATATATATATATATATATATATATATATATTCTTATGAAGCTGATATAGTGTAGAGTAAATACAATAGTTTATTCATGGTTTATTTATATATTTCATTTATGCACTGAAGAGAGGAATAGCCAGCTCTTAAGATGAGTTCCTCTCATCTAGATTTAAGTTTATTATGTAAATTATGTAAGACTCTCGTCGTAAATTTCATTGTATTTTTTATTCAAGTCAGTATATGTAAATTTATGTTATTTTTAAGAATTACATTTTATTTCACGTATTTTTGTTACAAAGTCTTACGTAACCTGTTTAAGAATGTTATGTGACCATATGTATGCTGAATATAAATTCAATTCATAAGTATTTAATTACAAAGACTATTTTCTATTTAATCTTTACTTTGAATATTCTAATGGCAGAAGGAAGGACTTCTAATTTTCAAATTTGATATTTTCATTTAAATGCTTGGTACTCAGAAGTGTCCTTACTGTGGCTGTAAAAGGCTGTTGGACCATTTAGCTAACTCCTCCTGTTTTTATGTTCAACAAAACTTATATGGTCGAAGAACAACAGAGGAAGGGAGACTTAGAACCTGACCATCATAGAAACAAAACCACAAGAAAGTTTCAGCTTTCAAAACCGAGAGCAATATATTCTTGTTTTTTTTCTTAAAGTATTTCAAGTATGCATTGCTAAATGCATTTCTCATTGTAATGGATTATAGGACCTACCTCAGCCTTGGCCATCTCCATAGTCTTCCTGCCTGGATTGATACGGTGAGTACGTGAGTACCAAGCATATATTAGGGTAGCATGTTTAAGGTAACTATTCAATCTCTAAGACCTCTGTGTTGCCTCTTTATAAATAACCCTTCCTCCCTGCCATAATTTCATGATTTATATCAAATCTTAAAGTTATAAGTGTCTGCAAGTGTTTTTCTTGTTTTTATTTTCAGTTATTGCCGTCTCTCTTTCTTGCAGTAAACTTTATAATTATTTAAGTATTGGTAAAGACTTTGTTTGGAAAGATTTTCAGTGACTTGGTTATAAATGTGACATAGATTTATATCTTATTATATCGCTATTTGAAGACTAAAACACATCTTTCAGGATATGTTTAAGTAGACTCGATACATATTCATGTGGTCTGGTGGTTTTAATTTTCTTCAATTAGCCCCAGTTTACTTACAGCAGGTAGTAATATTATTTCATAGTTTTTGAAATGAATACATTGAATTTTATATCTTGCATTGCTATATTCTTTTTTTTTTTAATAAATGCAATACCTGCTGTTGTAGTTAATCGATTATATTGTCATAATTTTATGACTAATGACTTTTCATATACTTATTTACATGCAGGCGAGGAAGTAAAGCTGATCCAAAAATATAAAATTGCAAATCATATGTCATACTAACTTTAATAATTATTGTTATCTAGTTTACATTAATTCATTTGTAATTATAATTTAAGGTTTTTTCGTAAATACAAATTGTATGATATGTATAATTTCTTACTCCTGGTACCAAGCTACATGCTTTCATAATACTATTTTTCAGCTTAATACGAGATAGGAACAAGAGCTTATGTAAACGTTTTTTATATTTTCATGAGGTATTGTTTCATGATTGAGAGAAAATACGCAATTCTTACATCGTACCATGTGCCTTAGAAAGTTCTCGAGCGCCCTGGTGTTAACTCTTATTTTTTTTTTATTTCGAGGACAAAGGGTGGGCGGAGCTAGCTTAGAGCGAGAGCCATCTCGCGTTGTGTGAATACGCGTTCGAGAGAGCGTTACTCGGTAACACTGGCGCCCTAAGGCCAAGCCCCATACTACCAGATATCAGTCTTGGAACATTCTGGAAGTAGCTAAGTCTTATATAGGTGCCCTAGGGTTGCTTAGCAGCAGTAGAGAAGTAACCGTCCTGTGAAAGAGCCAAAGGGCCTCCCTCAGTCTCTCTTTCTCAGAGTTTCTATAGTGTGCCCTAAAGTAAATCATGTGTTGAAACGATACATAAGACGAAACGGTGATTTTGATTTTATTGTATCAGGGTGAGTGTTGGCATTATTGTGTAAAGTTTTTTTAACTGGCCATGTAGAAAGGTGAAAGGTATTTGTATCGTGATCTGGTTATCTATTTTCCTTAAGTATGAAACTTAAATATTGTATTCAGATTTAGTTTCAAGTGAAACAAGTGACTGTATAATTTTCAAAAGTATTATTCCTTTTCTTTATACAGATTTAATATTACAAGTCAAGTAATTATATAATTTTCAGATCATAAAATTTTTGTCTTAATCTAAGTTTTGTTCAGACTTGATATTTCGAGTAATTTATTTGTTGCATGTAAATACTTTTCAAAGTATTGCAATTTATATGAAATATATTTATTTTTGTAAAGAGTGTATTATTTCAATCACCAGTGTTTAAATTAGTATTTGCTCGTATCCTGTTAAAGAATCGTAGTAAGAGTCTGTTTGAATAAGTCTTAAGAATAATTACCCAGGTTTGTTTGAGTGTACTTAAGAGACCTTTGGATATTCAGTGTTTTATATATTGCTGTCTGGGAGTTATATAACTGTCTCAGAGTTCGGATATCAAAATTTCCAAGTATAACAGGTTTAATGTAAAAGCAAACAGGTGAGTGGGGAATTTGAGAGGTCGTATAGCTTGCCAGCCATAATATATATAATATTATATGCTTGGTTCCTAGACTATGGACCATCTTATGATAGTATATATATATATATATATATAGAGAGAGAGAGAGAGAGAGAGAGAGAGAGAGAGAGAGAGAGAGAGAGAGAGAGAGAGAGAGAGAGAGAGAGGGGTAGGAGATAATGAGGATGAAAAAGATGTATATTTATATATTGTATATAATTTGCCCTTCGATGTTTAATGTTGGCATAAATCCACCTTCACTCACAAATTTTATTCCAAATGAAGTCTTTTGGAAAGGATTATGTATAGTTGTATATTTCAAGAGGATGTTTTGAATGTTGGGATGTTCCATTGAGAAGTCTTACCAGATACAGAGGTTCAACGGCAATCTAATTTTCCCTTCATTGCAACACAATCCAGGAGGTTCATTCTTCCATTTCTAAACATCACAGTGAATACATTGTTGTGACATCAAGCCAATTTGTACTATGTCTTCTGTTTCATAGAGGTATCTTGGATTATAAGTGAAGGCACCAAGACGAAATTGTACAGCATTAAAAGGACGTACTCTTACTTCTGCATTTCCGACTCTATCAATATGGCGACTATTCTTAGCTTCTTCCGATGTTTCTTGGTTTCGATGGAAGATGAAGCTAATTTGTGTTATGTCTTCTGTTTCATAGGGGTATCTTGGATTATAAATGGAGGCACCAATACGCCATTATACAGCATTAAAAGACGTTTTCTGGCTTCTGCATGCCTGACTATCAATATGGCTATTATTCTCAGCCCCTTCCTATGTTTCTTGGTTCAGATGGACAATAATTCTTTGTTGGTAATCCTGAGGTCGAGTAATTCTTTGATTTCTTGATTCCTGACTTCTTATAACTGCTATTCTTTGTTGATTATTTTCAAGGCAAGAATTTCTTTGGTCTTCATCTTGTGCTTTATATCTGTTTGCATTTGTGTTCCTTCTTAAATCCATTTGTTTTTCGTCTTCTGCTTCACGTCTAGTTGCCATTCTGCTTACATTAGTGTTCCTTCTTAAATTCAGGTTCTTCGTCTTCTGCATTACGTCTAGCTTCCATTCGGCTTGCATTAGTATTCCTTTTTAGAACCTCCATTTGGGTGGCATCATTTTGTAGAAAACTAAAGAGAAAATATAAAAATTACGTTTTATCCCATGGAAAAGAAAATCAATGTAGGCTGTGTGTGTGTTGGGGGGGGGGGCTACCTCCAAGGACCCCGGTTTTTGGACAAATTTCCAAATTAATATAGCCCTAAATAATCTCCTAAGTTCATTATTATTGAATGCAGTTTTAGGAAGTTTGTAGTTATTGAGCCTAGACCCCTCAAGGTGGATCTTGATCAAAATACAAATAGCGATGTTAGATTTCCTGATTATTACTATTATTATTATTTTTTTTTTTCTTAAGTTGAAAAAGACTAGGCCTCCAGCCTGCCCGATATTATGGAATACAGTTTTAAGGGATCTTTCAGTATGGGGCCCGTAGACCCCCAAGGTGGATCTTGATCAAAATGGAAATAGTTGCTTTATCTTTCTCGATAAAAATTACATAAGATTCGATCATTAAATATTCTGTAAATTCCTTGTACAAATTTTCTATAGAGAACATGCTGACACATAAACAGACAATCACCAGCTTTATTAATATAGATATATACACACCGTATATATATATATATATATATATATATATATATATATATATATATATATATATATATATATATATATATACATATATATATACTGTATATATATATATATATATATATATATATATATATATATATACATATATATATATGTATGTATGTATATATAAATATATATATATATATATATATATATATATATATATATATATATATATATATATATACACGTGAGTGTATTTGTCTCTGTGTGTGAGTTCGCCTGTACAAAAAAAAATCCATACGTAGAAACTAAAATGAAGCCATTAAGTGTTAATGAGCATAATTTCTTACTATGGTCTCCTGTTTCCAATTATAAGATAGCAATCGGATATCTGGGGTTACCTATTGAGATCAATATATTTCGTTTCCTTTATTTTTCTTTCGTTGAAACCTTTCCAGGTTAAGAAATATCTCGATAATGAACTAATTAAGCTTAACGAACTTGAAGGAGTCATTGATTGTAATTAGTGCAATTAATTTTCGAGTGCTGACTTTTACAAAAGTAGTCCCTCGAATCGTATATAAATAAAATTTTCTTTAATAAAAAGAAACTCCATTTTCTTTATGAAGTGGATTGCAGACTAAAGCAAAATATTTATTATCCCGAATGAGCCAAATATTATATGAATCTAAACCCTGAAGGAATTTCGTATAAAAACACTGAAAATTCGTAATTGATTCGATCTTTGTTGCGGCTCCTCATGCTCAAATTACCGATTGCTCTTAATTAAGAGCAATCCTTAACGAATGTTCCATTTCTCTAACATTTTTTGGCCTTTTGGGTCTACGTGAGTTCATTTGCTTGACTGTTACACGAGTTCATGTTGGTGGAGGTAGAAGTGTAAGAATATATATATATATATATATATATATATATATATATATATATATATATATATATATATATATATATGTATGTATATATATATATATATATATATATATATATATATATATATATATATATATATATATATATACGTATATATATATATATATATATATATATATATATATATATATATATATATATATATATATATATATATATATATATATATATATATATATATATATAAATGGAGTACTGTCTGGCCAGTCGAAGGACACAATAACTCTCTAGCGGTAGTATCTCAGCATAACACATAATCATCATATATTTTTGCAACGCAGCCTAATAACACCTGAGGTGAAAAAAAAAATGATGGATAAAGTGGACTGTATACTTAATGTTGTTACGCTACAAATGTCTTTTCGGAGCAACTACCAATGCTCCCTTTACGGCTTCTAAGGAATAACGGGAGATATCTCTCCCCCAATAAACCATTAATTAGTATAATCGATATTCAATAGTACTACAGTCATATAACTCCCAACAATAGGACTACACTCTAAGTCCTTTCATTTACTGAGCAGTCCCTACTGACATGAACTCAGCTCATAAGTTTCATTAAGATACAATGAGACAAGTTTGTCTCTCTCTCTCTCTCTCTCTCTCTCTCTCTCTCTCTCTCTCTCTCTCTCTCTCTCTCTCTCTCTCTCTCTCTCTCTCTCTCTTGCGAGTACTCACGGGTAGATTTTCCGGCCTTAGGGGACCATACTTTGTAGTCTCGGTTTCTATAAGTTGCACAAACTTCTTGGTATGAACACCTTGATGTTAAGTAAGTATCAGATCAATTCTTAATTACCAGCTATGTATTAAAACAAGAACATAAATCAATGGAGGATATTGAAACGCACTTGTTAAATAGTAGTCAAACTTACTTTAATAGCTAAAAGTTAAATTTTACATAAATGAGTGATTATGCAAAGACACACTCAAGGGATTTATAAGTCAATGGCACTTTAACAAAATTACGACAAAGTTGAAAGAATAAGGGTAAATCACCACTTCTGGTCTTATACACACACACTTTACCACCACCACCTCGACACCCGATAACAGATCAGCTCAAAGTTTGAGCCTGAGGCCCTGAGCAAAAAGCTGTCTCCTTCGTCGTACATTCAGATTTTATACGAGGAAAGGAGACAACTTATACAATTACAAAGTATGTAAGACTGCCTACAAGATTTACATTAACACAAAAAATCTTGAAGCAAATTCCAAGATCAACATAAAAACAAAATTAAAACATGCAGTATGTAATTTTAAACACATTTTTTAAATGTAATTAGCTGGTTGGTGGTGTGTGACAAATATGATCATGGGTAGTGTCACACCCATACATCTATGGAGGGGCGCGAACTAGGTGAATCATAGAGTGAACACTGCCCTCGTTGTCTTCTAACCTTTGACCTCAACTAATGGATTCTCTGACGAGATATAAACAAGTTAGTAACACCTTCAACTACTACCACACGTTGCACAACACATTCACTAAAAGTATATATACGAATCTTATTATCAAAACTGAAACATCTATTCACATTTTGTAAGCAAATTTTACGGTGATTGACCATACTTGAAATGCGACCTACGAAAACCATAGTCATACATGAAACAAGCAATAACGTAAGAGTGTCATTCTCTCGTAAGATGTGGTTCTTTAACTTTTATCGTAATATGCAACAAAGAACATATTTCTACAAAATACGAGGACATGCAAATTTCGGTTCCATGGATAAAGACACAAACGCAATAACATAATTCCTGTTTGCCAATTACCCGACAAACGACAATTCTCAATTATAAATTAATCAATAACCTGTATGAACACGCAATACTTATAACCTTACAGTAAGAGGAAGATTAGGGTTATACAGATGCACACACAAAAATGTTATGTTAAATCGTTGTGAGAGGAATTTCTCACACCGGCACAGTTTCTGAACCCAAGGAAGACTGCACACTGTTGACATCAATAATTCTTCTCTTTTGTCTAACACCTCTCACTAACATCATATCAGATACGAACAATTTTGACCACTAGAGTGAAAGTACAAATACATTAATGCCAGGTGAATATATATGGCTGGTAGTAGCATCATGGTGTGAGGATTAAAAGCAGTGAAGAATTATATTTGTATCAGGCTCCTTATGAGTATTTTCCAGATCTGTCACACCCTTTCCATCAAATGATCTTGATTCAGTTCTCTAACTAGCGACCAGTCTTCTTTTTATTGTCTATGAAAAAATTATTGTATGTTAATTCATCTTTAGTTTCAGAATGAGACAGAAGGATTTTCATGGAAATGTTAGTACTGTCTATTATTCTTAACTCAACAGGCATTGTTTTTCCAGGTCTTTTCATTCAAATGCAGTTCTTAAGTGAATTTTCAAAGAAGGTATCCTAGTAATGGTGGAAACACACTAGTAATTTCTTGTCCAAGGTTTCTGCCAACCTTCAGCCAATGATAGCAAGCGAATGTGTTGTAGCGTCACGCTACGATATCGCAATTCGAGGAGCAAATTGGAAACAGGTAAACAAAACCAATCAGCTGATATTATCATGGCACCCAAACATTTTCTAACTGTTGCAGTAATATGTGTTATCGGCATATTACGTGAATTGAAAAATTCTACAACTACCACAGGATGAACGAATCATATTTTTATTATCTCTTAAGACTTGTTGGACCCAAGATTACCAAGCAAGAGCACATCCTATTTACAGCCACCATCTTGTATGTTTACTTCTGACGTCATGCCTGTGGTTTTTGCGAGCTGCTTCCCGTCTAGTCAGGAAGCCAATTGCTGCCAATGACACAACGAACAATTGCTTGTGCTTTCCATTTTGGGAAGCAACTGCAAAGGAACTGCAGTGAATTCATACTAAGGCATTCATGTAGATCTATGTCAGTATGGTTTCTCGATGCAATTAGAGTCCTAGTAAAAAGTGTATGATCTGCCTTCAGCTGGACAATAGTGGCTGACACTTTAGTCTTCACAGTCTTGCATGCATTCTTATATAGATGAAGTCCTTTTTTCATAGGTACCCACAAGCTACAGCTGGGTGATTTGATCCAAATTCTCTTGAAGTTGTTGTACATTTGGCTTTCTTTTTGGTCATTTCTGACGTGTATCTTTCAATTATCTTATCAAAAACACACTTTTTATGAATATGAACGCATTCGTTTCCATCATATGTTACTTGATTAGTAGATGTGGTGAGACTAATGTACAAACAGGTCATATCTTGCTTCTGCCATTTTTCTTTAAAACCTGTTAGAGCATGATTTTTTAACCATTCATGATTTGTGATGCCAAACATATTCTTTGCTTTTGAAGCATATATATATATATATATATATATATATATATATATATATATATATATATATATATATATATATATACTTACGAAGTTGGTCTATTGTAGAGTAAATATTTTATTCATGTATTACATTTGTGTTTTTGTGGGTTTAAGTATTTTCATGTAAATTGCATAATTCTTTCGTCGTTCAGTGTATGTAAATTTACGTTATTTCTTAAGAATTAACTTTCTATTTCACGTATTTTGTTGCGAAGTCTTATGCAATCTCAAATAAGTGTGCTGTACGAGCCATATTAGGTATGAATGAGGGCTTATGTAATTTTTTTATGTTTATACGAGGTATTGCTTCATGTTTGTGAGAGATTACGAATTTCTTATATTTTCCACGTGCTTAGAATGTTCTTGAAAAACCCAGAGTTAGTTTTATCTTTTTTTATTGCATCGAGGACGGAGGTGGGCGAAGTTAGCTGAGAGAAAGTTGCCTCGCTTGTGCGTTGGTATGCGTCAGATATATGATTGCTGGCAACTTTGATGCTGCTAGGCACTGCCCCGAGCTTCTAGACCCCATGACCTAGAAGGTAGATTAGAATAATTAAGTCAATATATATGTGCCCCTTGGAATGCATAGGAGCAGAAGATATCCAGCCTATCCTTTTGCAAAAGCCAAAGTTCACCTCTCTCTCAAGTGCTCAAGTGTGTGCCCTCTCGAGTGTGAATAAGTTTTTATCCAACATATATCGTGTGTAGTGTGTTCTGACATTAACCACTTCATTGAAAGTTATTTCCTGAGTATTGCGTTACTGTAAGTACGTAGTTTAGTATAATATTTGTAACTGGCCCTGTGAGTTTAGGTTAAAACGGTGAAATGTATTTGTATTTGCTTGTAAGATTTCCCAGCCTTGTGCTGAACACAGACTTCGGCGTTGGCAGCCCGTAGAAAAGTTTATAGTATTTGTATTGCTATTGCTATCTGGTCAGAAACTTCATGTGAGCTAAAATCACTTAAGTTTATCAGTTACTTTTATGTAAATTTCAATAAGAGTTTAATCATAAGTGTTAAAGTGTTAACTGTTTTCATTAATTATCAAAATTAAATATTTGTGTGAAATTTAATTTCCAGTGAAACAAGTGATTATATAATTTTCAGTCTGTAATATTCTCTTGTCTTAGTCTAAGGTTTTATTCAGATTTAATATTTCGAGTCAAATGATTATATGATTTTCAGAGTGTAATATTTTCTTGTCTTATCTAAAGTTTTGTTCAAAATTAATATTTCGAGTGATTCATTATGGTAATAATTTTTGGTAATAATATTGTAAATTTTTATATAATATATCTATTTTTTGTAAAGAGTGTATTATTTTGATCACCAGTATTTCTTACAGAGCTCTCTCGTATCCCTGTTCAAGAATCGTTGTAAGAGGATATTTTCACTTTGATTTCAGCCACCGAGTTGTACAGACGTGCTCTCGGTGTTCTAAAATTCAAATTTGACTTTTTACCTTGGTCAAATTACCGGTATAGTAGTTACCTATTTTATACACCACGTATGGTGCCGGTCCCTCCTATTCCTCGCATTTGAGGAGTGAAGGTGGTGCTGATCAAATGGATATTGTAAGATCTGAGGGTTGTTTAATTGCAGATGATCTTGGTTTGTCAAGTGACAGTGAATTGGATGTACAGCCATTCCAGGAAGTTAGGAGATCGAAAATGAAATGTTTGAACAGTGTAAGTAATGTTTCAGTTATGCCTACTGATAAAAAGAGGAAAAGTGACATGTATACCAGAGGTAGCAATGACCATTCCAGACAAGATCCTGACACGCAAGATGAAAGGAAGAGGGTGTATTTTCCAAATGATGTGGAAATGGATTATAATCAGAAGATTCAATGGACAGTTAAGCTGTGTAAACAACATAGGGAAATGGAAGCCTTGTTCAAAGAAGGTAAGAATAAACCTTATGTTACAGTAAAAAATGATGAGGCAATAAAGTTTCTAACAACCACTGGCTTTAACAGGATTAAAATGGTTTTACTAGATGATAGGATTAAAAGTACCAAAGTAGTCATATTTGACGTCCCTATATATTTAGAACCAGATGACTTCTTATTTGAAGAAAATTTTGTGTTGGTAAAGCATCGTGAGGTGAAGGTGAAAGGAACTATTTATATGAGACCTCAGCTGATTGCCTTGATTAAGGGATTTATACCAGAGAAAGTCTTTCTCTCTGGAATTGGATATAAGTATGTTAGTGTTTTTAATGAGATGCTAATAATTTGTTATAAATGTAGTAAATGGTGTCATAGGCAGTATAAGTGTCATGGTCATTTCCGTTGCAGATACTGTGGAAAGAATCATGATTCAAAAGAATGTATTGCCAAGATCAATGGAAATGAGAACGTTAAGCCAAAGTGCTGTAATTGTGGCGGAAAACATAATGCTAATTATCATTTGTGTGAAAATAAACCACAAACAAAGCCAGTAGTCACCCATGATAGAGCAGATAGACCAAACGTCAGGCAGAACGAATGTCCAGTTGCTAATCAGCAGTCAACTCCAATCAATGACTGGGAAGAAAGGCGTAAGCAGTTTGCTCAACGGTCAAGAAATGGAGGTAAGGAAAGTGAACCAAAAATTGAAACTCCGCGAGATCGTTCGGGATTTGACCTGATAAATCGAGGGTTGAACGAACTTAGGAAACAAATTGAAGGTTTGCAAAAATCATTTTTTAGTTGGAAAAATAATCAACTAAGTAAGAATGTACCTGGTGATAACAACACAAATGCTGTACCGAAAGAAGCATCCCTAGGAGGTGGTAAGGATAAAAAGGGACTGTTAAATGAATTTCTGAATATGTCAGATTTGGTACTAACTTATGTTAATAACCCTTTGGACAATTTAAAATTGAAATTGTTGCAGTCTGTTAGTATATTGAAGGACAAATGTCTAAACAATGGAGGATAAAAATGTTAAGGTTTTGTCTTGGAATGTTAACAATTTAAAAAATAGGGTAACTGATCTGCAGGTATATATTAATTCTAACGATATAGATGTTATAGCTCTGCAAGAGGTAGGAATAAGTGGAATAAATTTTCAATTGAAAAACTACTAAAGTTTTGAGTTACCTGCAGATATGAATACGAACTGCAGGGAACTGATAACCTATGTGAAAAAGTAATATTTCTGCAACATTACAGGCTGCTGAAAAGGTTAATGGTATTGAGTATCTGTCTGTTAGTATCACTCTTAAAGATGCTATTTTAAATTTGATTAATGTCTATGTCCATCCTGATAAGTTGGTTATTAACGACTTTCCAGATGTTATTTATTCTGAAGTATGTCTATTAATAGGTGATTTGAGCGCTAGGCACAAATATCTTGGCACCAAAGGTTTTCAAAATCGTAATGGGATAATGTTAAACAGTTTTTTGGAATTCTATAGAGGATGCTAAAGTTATTGGACATGGTGACGCTACACATATTAAGGGCGGTAGGCTAGATTTTGCAATTATTTTCAACATGCTGGATACAAAAGCAAGTTTGGATATTGTAAGCACACTTTTGAGTGATCACTTCGCTATTGAAGTTGTGATACATTTTAACAAAATAAGTTTTGTTAATAATAGGAAAAGATATTCACTTAAAGATGATCAACGTAGTTATTTTGTGTCTAAAATTAAAACTTGGTATAATGAATATAAAAAACTTAATGTAACAGATGAAAATGTATTTTACAAAGATCTTTTGAAAGTGGTGGATTCTATCTTAGGTAGACCTAAGCCGAGGAATTCAATTGGTTCTAATTCAAAATCTAAAAGGTATTATAATGATAAGGTTGTTAAGGGGTGGCACAAGGTGTTACGAAAATGCCACAGTAACTGGAGTAAGGACCCTACTAATGTAAAAAACAAAGAGACTTTGATTAAAGTTGCTGAGTGTACAACAGATATAAATCAAAAGGCAAGAAGTAGATACTAGGACTATTTTTTGAGGGACATTGGTAGTTCAAAAAGCTTGAGCCAGGTCTGGAATGGTGTGAATAAAGTAAGGGGCGTTAGAAAGAGAATTAATGTTCAACCAAATCCTAAAGATAACGCTAATGATCTTATTAACAAGTGATGGCATGCCTCCAGTCATTTAAGTCTTCCGAATAATATCCAGAGTTGTTTGAGAAAGCAAAGGTCTATGAGACGGGAGTTGATTCGCTTGCAAAGTGTGTTGAACGATGATACTTGCGTTACATTTACTAGAGATGAAATTCTGATTGCTGTGAAAAGGGGGAAATCCACTGCCCCTGGTAGAGATGGCCTGACATACGAAGTAATTAACTGTCTGATAAGCATGGACGAGAGTCCTATACTAGATCTGTTTAATCTAACGTATCGAAATGGGAGATTGCCAGTGGAGTGGAAATTGGCGTTGATCATTCCTGCCCCCAAGGATAGTGAGGATAAAAGGCCCATATCTTTAACTTCCTGTTTAGCAAAGATGATGGAACGAATGATCTTAAACACATTGATGTTGAAAATAGATGGTCTTCTGTCCAATAACCTGTATGCATTTATGAAAGGTAGAAGCACAACAGACTGTGTGATAAAGTGTCTTGTGAATAATAATGTTAGATGTTGATTGTTTGTAGATCTTAAAGGGGCCTTTGATAAGGCAAATAAAGATGTGATTTTAGAGAGTTTGGTGAATAAAGGTGTTAAAGGAAAACTATTAACATGGATTGCAGACAATTTAAGTAATATAAAGGCAAGTGTATGGTTTCAGGGCGAGGAATCTGAACAGAAAGAGTTTGAACTCGGTACGCCGCAAGGTGGAGTATTGAATCCCTGTACTTTTTAATACTCTTATGGACAACGTAGCTTCCTTTTGACTTTTTTGGGGAATTCTCAGATTCTCGTCTATGCTGACTATATTCTAGTTCAATGTGTAGATGAAAGTAGTTTGACCAAGGTTATTGACGAACTCCATTGTTTGTGTGAACGTTTAGGGTTGGTTATTAATGAAAATAAAACTGAATACCAATCAAGAACTGCCGGTGGACAAGAATTCTCATTGAATGGAGTGAAATTGGAAAAGGTAACTAGTTATAAATATCTAGAATTGTATATCAGTTTAGTAATGTTAAGGATCAAATCGCTCATGTCAAGAATATATGTCTCGCTAGGCTAAAACCTCTAAGAGTGTTATCTAATAGAGGAAATGGTGTTGGTGTACCTGTTCTGAGGTCAGTATATCTAAGCACTGTACGGAGTATTATTGACTAATCAGCCCCAATATTGTCGTCTTATTCAGAGAATGATATTAGGGCATTAGAGGTTGTGTAAAATGAAGGAATGGGGATTGTACTTGGTTGTGCGAGTACAACAAGAATAGAAATCATGAGAATGGAACTTAATATTCTAAGCGTGATGCACAGAATTCAAGAACTGACAGTGATTTCTGCCTTGAGACTCATAAGGGGTGGTGATAATAGTCTAATGTCAGCTGAGGATCAATTCAGATCTTACTTTGCTAGAAACTTTTGGATGAATGCTTATACCAAAACACTTTGTCAAATGTTATTTGAATACAATGCAATGGATTTTTGTGTACCAGTACCACGAAGTATTGATATGGAGCCATGGCTTAAGAAAACAGTGTCTGTACAAATAGATAAATTAGATGGTAGGAAAAAAGATTGTCATCCCCAAGAATTACAACAGTTATTTGTTAAAAAACTATCTGGATATCTAAAGGAAAATGTTATACGCTTTTACAGTAATGGATCTGTCAATGGAAATAGAGCAGGGTCTGGTGTAGTTATAAGAGATTCTTTTTTAATATGGCCTAAGTGTTGAGGAAAGATTATCCAAAATGATTGCTGATAGGAGTTCATGTATGACAGCAGAACTTTATGCTATTTATGTTGGACTTGAATACGCACTAGAAAAGAAGAAAAGTGTTTATGGTTTTGTTGATAGTCATAGTGCTTTGTTTGCCTTAAACAGTAAAATGTCTACTGATGATTTAGTTTTAAGATGTAGAAAATGCATACACCAAATAAATTCATTTTAGTGTGAGGTAAGTTTTATGTGGATTCCGTCTCATTGTGGTATTTACTTTAATGAAGTTGCTGACTGTTTGGCTAATGATTGATGTAACAATGAAATTATAGAATACAATTGTATATTGAGTATTTCTAGAATAAAATTTGAAATAAGAAGAGTGAAAAAGCAGTCGGAGTTTGAAGATGCTCGCATGATAATGAACAATGGCAGCAGGAGCATGAAACACTACAATGTTGTTGTGAACAATACTAGTTTTACTTATGGTAGAGCTTCACCCCGATATGACTCTTTTATGATGAGGTTACGCTTTGGATATAGATATATTTGGGAGTATGATGAAGGTTCTGAAGGAATGTCTTGCAAATATGTAATAATGTCAAATCACATACTTTGTATCATTATATAATGGACTGTAATGGTTTGGAATAATTCAGAGATTGTAATATCAATGATATGTCTGAGATGGTTTGTTATATGATATATAATAATATGGTTATTCTTTTTACCACATTATTTGTTAATTATTATTTTTACCACAGTATTTGTTAATTATTCTTTTTACAACATTTGTAAATAAATTAGTTGTCTCACAGATTTTGCAAGATACTGTTGAGTGGGCTTGTCAGTATGCTGACATGCTCCCTTTGATGTGTACTTAATGTCAATAAATGTTTTGAATTTGAATTGGAATTTTGAATAAAAGATTGTTTTGAATAGTTCTTGATAATAATTACCCAGTTTGTTTTGAGTGTACGTAAGAGACCTTGGATATTCAGTGTTTTTATGTATTGCCGTAGGGGAGTTATATAATTTTACATTATTCAAGTGTAACAGATTTATGTAGAAACAAACAGGTGAGTTTGGAAATCGGTAGGTTATGTAACTTGACCGCCGTAACATATTATATATATATATATATATATATATATATATATATATATATATATATATATATATATGTATATATATATGCGTGTGTGTGTGTATGTCCGGGTGTTTGTTTGTGTCTGTATGTATATTTGCGTTTATGCATAAATATATGTACACCATATTATGTTTGTGTGCGTGCTAGTATGTGCATTTAAATGTAAACGCACCCACACATATATATATGTATATATATATATATATATATATATATATATATATATATATATATAAGCTATATATATATATATATATATATATAAGCTATATATATATATATATATATATATATATATATATAAGCTATATATATATATATATATATATATATAAGCTATATATATATATATATATATATATATATGAGCTATGTATATATATATATATATATATATAATGACACACACACACACACACATATATATATATATATATATATATATATATATATATATATATATATATATATATATATATATATATATATATATACTGTATATTGTGTGTGTAATGAAAGACAGGCAATCTAACTACTTAGAATTGCATGGAGAACTGGTTAATAAATGCAGTGTAAATTTAGATAAATTTTCTCGATGATAAGATTAACTATCCGAAATTGGATAAACAAAAGCCAAGAAAACTATGAGATAATGAGAAACATACTAAAAGCAATTCAAAATAAATATAAACTAATTCATAAAAAAAGAAGCAATAAGAATTATCAGTGCACGGGAGAAAACAAGCAAAAATATATAAAAAGAATGAAAGAGACATAAAATCATACACCATGATGACTTGAGTTACGCACATTAACCTCGAGATGAGAAGCAGGTTGGGTTTATCCGACTAAAGTGGATGTATCGCCTGTTGCTCTCAGGGGAAGGGTGGCAGTTTAACAGTACTGCTGCCGTCGTACGTCAATTGTCTTGTGGATTGCACGCGACCGGAACCTCTCCTACACACAATTAGATTCGGAAGTCCCGTTTTTCAACGAGGCGGAAGTGATACGATGTATCCTCTTCTTCTTCTTCTTCTTCTTCTTCTTCTTCTTCTTCTTCTATCTCCGCTATTCACATTTCTTATACTGGTTCGCGACAGCCGTCAAGAAGATAAAAAGCAAAATTTTCCAGGTTCTTCGTCACCAGCTCCACAACACTATGATTGTGGGCAGATTACCAGATGTGTAGGCGTAAAGCGCTGAAATCTACAGAAAGTTCATTATCATTAGTTACCTCCTATTAAGACCTATACAGAGAGCATAGCTTTCATAGTTATATTTCTAACTTCCATAGCCTGTCCAATTATTCGGGCAACTTCTTTAGTTGGCGAATCCAATTTCCTTAATTCTACGCTAGTGCTTCTAAATTTTCCTAATTCTCTACAACTAAATGAATGCTCTGTCGTACCATCTACTTTTCTGCACAACTCAAAAAGATTATAATTTTCATATTGTTTTATGATTTCATTTCAAGCCTATTGCAGCAAATTCAACCTTGCCTTCTTTATTATAACAGCTCCCTGGGTGTTAAGTTCTCCTTTGTTATCTTTTCTTCCATTACCATTTACAAACATCAACTTTATCATTTCTTCTTTCTTTTCTCCTATTGTTCTTAACCTTATATTTCTTTCCTGAGTTTTTGCTTTTTATACTTTCTTACCTCTTCAGTTTCAATATCATATTTTTTGCATATTTCTAAGAATTTTCCCTAATATTCCCCATATGGTTTTCTTATTTGGTCTTCCACTGTTTCCTTAACTGCCGTTTATCATCTAATGTAATACTGTTATGAAGTAGGCCTCATCTTTTTAAACGCAATTCTATTCTCAACTGGCCATTTGCATGTTCCACTACTAATACTTTGGGATTATACCCGGTAAGGCGTAATTGCAACTGGTTCAAATATTCGTTTAATCATCTGTTACTGTGGACCATCTAGTTCTTTCATTTCTTTTTCCTTTATAACACCACACGTCTTAATATTTACAAATAACGCAGGTTTTGTTTCATATATCTTTATTATCACCAGCAATGCCAGATCTACTCTGTTAACTTCTCCAATACTTCCTAACATTTTGGTTCTATTTTTGCTTCCCTTTTGCTTGTACAAAGACTAAGGTCTCCTTATTTTGAGTACCAATCTCCTAAGTAGCCCATTTATATTTCTTTATAACTTCTTAGTGATACTTCATTCTTATATTTTTGAGTTATCTCCAATTTCTATAAACGCATGCTGTTTAATGGGAAACATTTAAATATTTAATTTTCCAATGATACATAGTTTTCGTTTTTATCTTTTTTATCAAACGAGATCATTTTTCTCTGTGCATTACCGTAAGCAAAACAAACAAAAAAGTTAAGTCACGTATGTTTACCGTGTAGCCATAGTAACAGGATGCTACACGTTACCAGTTGCTATTAATGGAATAATTGTCATTATAACGTTTAAAGGCCACTAAAAATCGCAGAATAAACCCCCTAACAATGCTATAAAGACAACTATACGAACTTTTGTCCGTAATAAGTCCTAAATTTCATCTCAGTCATCTAAATATCATGAATAATATTTAAAAGTTAATGGACTAGCTGGCAACTGTACCTGCCGTGCAAGTGCGAGCAACCCCAAAACCGCAACGAGACGCGTTTCTTGTCAGTCTCGGGGCGGCAGCGAACTACAAATATCACTTTGGAACAGTCAGTCAGGATTGCATGGATGGCGATTGTAAAGACCGTACACAGTGAGAGTAACGTGTGCAAATATTAATCGTTCCAAAAGAAAGATTGGACTAATGTCTTCTTGGACCAATTAAAAGCCATGACCTCTTTCAGAGGAGTTTTGATGAGGTAAGATTTAACATTGTAATATCTAATTCAAATTAAATCATATGTGATGGTGGAATATATATATATATATATATATATATATATATATATATATATATATATATATATATATATATATATGTGTGTGTGTGTGTGTGTATATATATATATATATATATATATATATATATATATATATACAGTATATGTATGTGCATGCACGCGCATAAATAAATATATATATATATATATATATATATATATATATATATATATATATATATATATATATGTGTGTGTGTGTGTGTGTGTGTGTGTGTGTGTGTATGTGTGTGTGTGTGTTTGTGTGTATGTGCGCGCGAGCGCCTATGTTTCTGTGTTTGTATGTGAGTGTGTGTACGTCTGTGATTATTCTATATATAACATGTGGGTGAGATCCTAGTGATGGGTATATGGAGATGGTTTGGGCATGTTCTTCACACTCCCCAAGAGAGATTAGTTCACTAAACTTTTTATTGGGCTCCATTATGCACTAGAAGAGTTGGGTTGGAAGACCCGCACCTACATGGCTGGGGACTATGAAGCGTGAAGTAGATGATGAATGGAGAAGTATTGATTTAAAAGCTCAAGATAGAGACGACTGGGGAAATCTAACAGAGGCCCTTTGCGTCAATAGGCGTGGGAGGAGATGATGATGATGATGATAATATATAAATATATATACAGTATGTATATATATATATATATATATATATATATATATATCGATATACACATATATTATATAGATGTATATACAGTATATATGTATATATATATATATATATATGTGTGTGTGTGTGTGTATGTATATATACAGTATATTTATATATACATTTGTATATATATATATATATATATATATATATATATATATATATATATGTATGTATGTATGTGTGTGTATACACATATTCACACTCACACACACACACATACATATATATATATATATATATATATATATATACAGTATATGTATATATGTACACACATATATATATGTGTGTGTGTGTTTAGACAAGGTGGCGCAAACGTGAGAGAATGAACATTTTAGACAAATGTAAGAAATTAGGTCTTGTCTTGAGTAGATTGGCCAATATCTAGAGATGATACGGAAAGAATTTTAAGATGTCTGTTGGAAAAGGAATAGTAAATTGAAGCAGGAGTAAAGTTATCAATGTAAATGGAAGCTAGGATGATAAAACAGTGAAAATCTAAGATTTCCAAAGAGTGGGAGCAATTAATTTATTTAGGAGTAACTGTAGCAGACGAGTGGGGATACCTTTGCGGTTTGTGTATTGTCATGATCAGCAAAGTTGTACCAGTCAGGGCCACCCATACTAGGTTGGTTTGATGTGACCAATCAGATGAAAATCTCCCAGCATCTCCAATCCTCAGCGGTCAGTGTGGTGATGATAACTGGCCAAATCCCATAGACACGAATTGACATGTCTGATGCCTTTGCCCTACAGTGGACTAGAAATGGCTACATTTGCTGGTGTTGATGTTGTGGCAAACGATGTTAAAACGAGAGAGGAGGTGAATCAGAGAATATGTGAAACAAGGAAGGCTTTGTAAAGGTGTCTCCAAAGAATTCGAAAGAAGAGTACAGTGCGTAACTGCATGTGACACTCAAAGCTATAACGTTCAGACAACATTCCTTTTTATTTGATTGTTGAAGCCGAATAAAAAATGTTGAAGCGCAAACAGGATAGTGTTGGTGGAGAGAGGAAGTTGGTATGAAGTTAAAGAGGAAGCCAGAGAAAACATGCAAGAGTGGCGCAGTCTGTGTTTGTGGGTTCGATGTGCTGCAGATGAGCCTTTTTTGCAGGTACAGTATATGAAACGCCAAATGTTGTCGAAGCTTTGTGTGTGATATTCAACGTCGACACTGTATTTAAAGTTTTAAGTAAGAAAAAAGTTTTAACCTCTCTCTCTCTCTCTCTCTCTCTCTCTCTCTCTCTCTCTCTCTCTCTCTCTCTCTCTCTCTCTCTCTCTCGCCTATATATATATATATATATATATATATATATATATATATATATATATATATATATATATATATATACTATATGAGGAAGCATACTTACAGTGGACAGGAAAATCATTTGATTCTTTTTAACCGAGAATTTTGTCCGCTGTGGTCAAATGCTAATTCTGATTCAGCCGTCCCGAAGAACGTCAGTCAGACTAACTTCGCCTGACAGCTTGTCAAGGCCCAAGTACTGTAAACACTCAAAAGAACATAAATATAGCCTGGAAGTGCTCTCTCTCTCTCTCTCTCTCTCTCTCTCTCTCTCTCTCTCTCTCTCTCTCTCTCTCTCCCCTCTGGAATTACCACTTGTGAAGGGAAGGGCTTTTGTAACAACAGTGACGTACCACTTAGCCACAAAGAAAGATAAAAGTCAATGACAATTCTTCTGTACTTATACCTGTCGAATTCAGGATTTTTATACTTAGAATTGAAATCAACCCATCTTCACCATCATAGCTAATTGGTATGTTTGTACTTGGCATTCGATTAATGATAAATTTTGCACATTTAGACGTGTTTTTCATATTCAAATAATATATAGATTTTACTATCCTAAAATCTGGATTCTGTTACCGACCTCAGGATCAGAGTCTCAAAGCGAAACCACTCAAAGACAATAGCTTCTGGCCGGCTAGGGGAATCGAACCTTGGTTCAGGAAGCTGGCATGACAAGTGACGATACCATTTAACCACGAAGAAAGATAAAAGTGAAGGACAATTCTTTTGTACTTATTTGAATATATATATAAATATATATATATATATATATATATATATATATATATATATATATATATATATATATATATATATCATCATCATCATCTCCTCCTACACCTATTGACGCAAAGGGCCTCAGTTAGATTTCACCAGTCGTCTCTATCTTGAGCTTTTAATTCAATAATTTTCCATTCATCATCTCCTCCTTCGAGCTTCATAGTCCTCAGCTATGTAGGCCTGGGTCTTCCGACTCTTCTAGTGCCTTGTGGAGCCAAGCTGAACGTTTGGTGAACTAATCTCTCTTGGGGAGTGCGAAGAGCATGGCCAAACCCTCTCCATCTACCCTTCATCATGATCTCATCCACATATGACACTCGAGTAATCTCTCTTATAGTTTCATTTCTAATCCTCTCCTGCCATTTAACTCCCAATATGCTTCTGAGGGCTTTGTTCTCAAATCTACTAAATCTACTGGAGATTGTTTCATTGTCATACCACGACTCATGTCCATAGAGTAACACCGATGTCACTAAACTAATATATAGTCTGATTTTTATATGTAATTTCAAGTGATTTGATTTCCAAATTTTACTTAACCTATCCATTGTCTGATTTTCTTTTTTCAATCTTTCACTAAACTCTAATTCTATAGACCCTGTATTGGAGATCATAGTTCCTAAATACTTAAATGATTCTACCTCATTAATCCTTTTTCCTTCCAATGATATTTCATCTTCCATTGAATACTCCTTTCTCATCATCTCTGTCTTTCTTCTATTTATCTTTAACCCAACTCGTGTTATATTTCATGCATCCTGGTACAGTATCAATATGCAGATGATGGTTATGATATTGATAAAACACAAAATTAATGGTCACACACACCCACACTCACACACACACACACACACACATATATATATATATATATATATATATATATATATATATATATATATATATATATATACATATATATACACATATATATATATTAATTTTTTGTTTAATTAATAATATTACCTTCATCTGCATGTTGATTACTATTACAGTATTTTTGTAAACACCGAATGTAAATGAACTTTGTTTGACATAACGTTATTACATTTTAAGCACAAACCTTCCCAAATCCCATAAAATGGCCAAATGTTATCAACCATTTCGAAAAAATCCTGTAAAATCCTCATGTGGTGAGCTCGAAAAATGTGGATATTAATATTGAAATGCTTGAACACATATCAATCATTTTCATATTATTATTCAGAATTATCGCATGTCACTTACGGAAACTCTAGTATTGGTAAAAGAAAAGTGAAAATTAATATCTCGGTTACAAACGAAGTCTGGTTATTCAAAATTAGCGGTGGATGACGTACGGGAGAGTTCATCCAGCCGTCACGGTCTTATTCGCACCTCTTTGGTGCTCTTACAAAGAAATTCACAGTTGACTAGCTCAAACAATGCAGCGGCCTATTTCAAGTATCCATTTAATAAGCCACTCTCTTACGGAAGAAAGGTTTGCTATAATGGATGGAAATTATTGGGATTTTTTTGCAATCCAGTTTACCGGTTATTTTTATAACGTTATGCTTGGAAATATATATCTGGTAATATAAACATACACAAATACACACACATGTATGTATATATATATATATATATATATATATATATATATATATATATATATATATATATATATAAAATGTGTGTGTTTGTATGTTTATATAAACTTATATATCTATAATTATGTATACATATATATATATATATATATATATATATATATATATATATATATATGTGTGTGTGTGTGTGTGTGTGTGTTTGTATGTGTATATAAACGTGTATGTATGAATATATATACTGTATATATACGCATACATATACATATATATATATATATATATATATATATATATATACACACACACACATATATATATATATATATATATATAAAATGTGTGTTTGTATGTTTATATAAACTTATATATCTATAAATATGTACACTGTATATATATATATATATATATATATATATATATATATTTGTGTGTGTATGTTTGTGTGTGTTTGTATGTGTATATAAACATGTATGTATGAATATATATACTGTATATATACACATATATATACATGCATATACACATATATACACACATATACATATATATGAATATATATATATACTGTATATATATATATATATATATATATATATATATATATCAGCAGTATGGTCACTCACGGAGTTTAATTCATAGGTAGTAGGTTGGCTAGGTCACCAGCCACCCGTTGAGATACTACCGCTCGAGAGTTATTGGGTCCCCTGACTGGCCATACAGTACTATATTGGATCCATCTCTCTGCTTACGGCTCATTTTGATTTTGCCTGTAATTACACCGAATAGGCTGGCCTATTATTTTCATATTCTCCTCTCTCCTCGTACACCTGACAACAATGAAATTACCAAACAATTCTTCTTGGCTCAAGAGGTTAACTACTACGCTGTAATTATTCAGTAGCTACTCTCCTCTTTTTAAGGGTATAAGAGGATCTATAGCTATGGTACGTAGCTCTTCTAGGAGGACACTCCAAAATTAAATCGTTGTTCTAGTCTCGAGTAGTGCCTTAACATTTGTACCATGGTCTTCTACTGTCTTAGATTAGAGTTCTCTTGCTTGAGGTACACTCAGACACACTACTCTGTCTTATATCTCTTCCTCTTGTTTTTTTTTGTTTAAGTTTTTATTGATTATATATGAAAGCTTTACTTTAATGTCATTGCTGTTCTTGACATATTTTTTTATAATTTGTTCATTACTGCTCTCGTAGTTTATATATTTTCTGATTTCCTTTCATCACTGGGGTATTTTCCCTGTTGGAGCCCTTTGGCTTAGAGCACCATGCTTCTCCATCTAGGGTTGTAGCTTAGCTAGTAGTAATAATGATAACAATAGCCTTAAGCCTGTTCAAAATTTTCATGTTTATTAACCAAGCCAATCGCTCCCGAACAGAATATCCTTTTCAAGGTTAAAACTATTATAGAAAAAAATACATATTCAAACAAAACAAATGTTTAAAGCTAAGAATAATATAAAGCGCATAGTAAAACAGACTTACGCCGAGAAACAGAACAGAGAATATAAACTGAGAAGTCAAGTCTCACGCATAAAACACAGACTTACATGTTTCATTAATGTTA
>NC_090741.1:125031926-125061926 GCF_036898095.1 Palaemon carinicauda | reverse complement strand
TCAAGGTTACTTTGAGTCATCATTTAACTATTTGTTATCATGAAACCATTTCCACAGTTAATCTAACTTAGCTGTAAAAAGGGTTTTGCTTTTTGGCCTCATAGGATCTTTAGCGAGTGTGCTTATTCCATTGGAAATACCAGCTGAGACCGAATAATATCTTTGGTTGTTAGAATCTGTCTGTCTCTCTTTTTAGATTCAATATGATTACATTATCTCATACGGGTCAGTTAAGTAGATTTTCAATGTTTGATAACCACAGGACCTTTGAAAAAATGTGATACGAGCGCACACACACAAAGAAGGAACTTGCTTCCCTTGTTCACCCAACCCAATTCCCTAAACTTGTCAAATGGAAATGGAAGCTTAACGAAATTAAAAGGGGATTGTTGAGAGAGAGAGAGAGAGAGAGAGAGAGAGAGAGAGAGAGAGAGAGAGAGAGAGAGAGAGACGTGGAGGGTGTATTTGTTAGAATATGAAAGATTCAAGCTGATAAGAACTTTTCTTGCTCAATCTATTCTTCCAAGTTTAGCCTTGACTTTTCCTTTTTCTCTTTTTATTAGCTATTTTTTTCCAGTTTCCCTTTCTGTTTCTTCTATTTCTATAATTTACCCTTGATTTCTATTGACTATTTTACTAATTTTCGTTTTTTCGGAATTTTTTTCTATTTTCGTATCCCTGTTCTTCTTCTTCTTCTTCTTCTTCTTCTTCTTCTTCTTCTTCTTCCTACTCATAATCTTTGTATTATCACCCCGGAAGTTACCTTAAAGATGCCTTCATCAACTTTTTTTCCTAAACTATCAACTTGAAACGTGTGTTCAAAGGATCTCATTATTAATAGCAAAAAGTTATAATCCCTTGAATCCACTGTCACTCAAAACAAAAATCTAAGTTCTTTATTAATATCAGATTATGTTTTGATTTTGAATTATTCTTCCTCTTTTCTTTTCCTCACTATTAAATTATCTTACAATTCCACACGTGATGTTAAACAATCATAAATATCAATTAGTATAACCGAAGCCACACTTGAACATTTCCTCTTGATCATGTTTTCTCGGAGGTTGATCACCACTATAGTGTTTTTTATAATGTTGATGAATGTTTGACCTTAATTACGTCATTTGAAAGGACGTTTACATTTTCTGTATGATCAAGGGACACCACTTTTCAAGTGATATAGTAGTTAAACCTCGAAAGAGTACATGTAGAAAAAAGATTCCTTACAAATTTTCTGAACCTCCATTGAAATCAGCAAAAGAAAAAAAAAATCCGAATTATTTACATCTTTCTCCATAACCTATCCTTTGCATATCATTGTTTACATTGAAAGGTTTACAGTGGCATAATGACCGCACCTTTACTAAAATGGCACTTATGATAACTAAGAGTAAAACTTAATTCCTCCTGTATTCAAGCCCCCATAGATAAAGTGAGGTAAAGTTCATCTGTCTCTAGTTATCAAGTATTGGTTGTCAAGCAATAGTTATAAAACCTCTGCACTGAAATTGTGTCATAGGTAAACACCAATTGATATTATAATCCAAATTATATTTCCAATAACATCAGATTTACGGTGAAACGGAAATATGTTGATTTCAAGAATTGATGAGGCTTTATCTGTCTGCATCAGCAAGTGGTTGAAACACTCACGGTCCAGAAGATTTAGTCATACGAAGCATTCTTTTCCAGTACATAATATGTTAACCTCTTACTGCCAAATTGTTTACCTAGTCCTTTCTGTTCTTATTCTTGTACTACTCTCTTAACTAACACAAGTTGTAGAATTTGAACACTAAAAATGCCTTCATCTTTGTTGAGATCTTACTGGGAAGATGCTAAGCGATGGCTACTGGTAGATTGAGTGCAGGTGATGAATGCACCTCGTTTCTAGATTCAAGGTCCGTTGTCCTGGAAGACAACAATTACACGAACTGCTGAAATATTGTGAATAACAGCTGAGGGAATTCCATAATCATCAAGCATTGTCTAATGGCTGGACAAAAGGTCAATCGCTGAAAGCCTCCACTTTGTTAAAGACTTGAAATAACTGGAAGGTATCAAATTAAAAGATTGATCACTGATGGACCATAGTTAGTGGAAAAACTTTAGAATATCAGAGGATAAGCTCTGTTGCTAGAAAGCCGTATTTCAAGAAAGCTGAGAGAACTGGAAGATAGAGTAATACCTCAAACGCTGAATGCTTCGAGAGTCAAAGAGCTGAAAGAATAGAAGAATATCAAAATCTAAATTCCCAAAAATGCTAGAAACTATCTAGTCATTTCTGAATCTAACATAAGCTTCATATATCACGACGGGTAAGAATCAATTGATTAATGTGGCGTATAGCCAAGAAGCTGCTGTATCGGGGGTTTTATTTCATAGACTACAGAGAATTAAATTGAATAAGATAATGTATCAAAATTCTGCCAGCAGACAGGCACACTCTAAAATGCAGTTTTTTACACACTAAAATTCAGAATAATTACCCCGCTGTTTTTTATAAAACTTCTTAATGGAGTTGCTCTTCATTCACAACATTAATTCGATATATACACCAATTGTTTCCAGAGCAAGTCTATTTTAAACTTTATTTTAAATTGAAGGCAATTACTATTTTGAGCTCAAATTGAAACACTTTGGTAACTTAATGAATGCACGCGCTTACACTTTACAGGTAGAAGACATTAATGGTCGTAAAATTTCAAGATCATTTTGCCAAATAAATCTGTGAATGGACTTTGCCACACAAAACAATAGTGATGTGTTATCCTGCTTAGTCATTATGACCCACAATCGATTGTTGGGTGTAAAAGGAAGTCGCCCTTTTGCGGTACGTCAGAGGAGAATGCACAAAATAACATGTGATTTATTTGTTAATATCAGTAATAAGAGAAGAAGCTATAGAAGAAATGAAGATGAGATCAGGGATGCGCCTTTAGGCTTTAGTCCTTCAAGAAAACGGCGTGTGGTGAGTAAACCTTTATTTCCGCGCCGATCTGCTGTGTCACGAACAGATGTTTGAGTAAGAAGAAGAAGAAGAAGAGGAAGAAGAGAAAATATATAAAGACCAACGGAACCTCTTGGTGACCCTCTTGCCTCTCCCCTTCGTGATTCAGCACCATTTTAGAATCCGTGTCATTTAACTGCATCGGGCCTGAATCTTCATCCGATTCTGTACTTATGGCCAAGACTTCGAATTCCGAATTGTGGGAGAAAATAAATCATAAGCTTTTCATCTACTGAAATTACAAATGATGGTAATTTACGTGTCATAGAATAAGTTGTATGCAATGGAAACTCTACGCATAAACTCTCCAAAATAAAAATGATAGACGAGAATAGTAGGCTATACCTAAGACAAGTTACTTCTTTCGCTGTTCATCCTCAAGTCGTTTTTAGCCGGATACTCAAACAGTCGTTCACGTTCGTCTTTTTTTTCTTTTATTGTAATAATTTAAATTGTTCGTTGAGCTTTTTCATTTTGGAAATCTAACGGTCCCTTATTCAATATTGCTTGAGTCAACGTCCTTACTTCTCATTAACAGACAATAACAATGAATAAATTAGAATCCGTGTTTCAAAGAAACAATAACTAAAAGATTTTAGATTTACCACTAAACCCCTCCATGTATTTATTGTTAGCATTATCAAATCCATAATTATTTTCACCAAGTATCATCATCATCATCATCATTATTATTATTATTATTATTATTATTATTATTATTATTATTATTATTATCTAAAGTAATTTTCACCAAGTATCATCATCATCAACATCATCATTATCATCATTATTATTATTATTATTATTATTATTATTATCCATAATAATTTTCACTAAGTATCATCATCATCATCATCATCATCCTCATCTTATTATTATTATTATTATTATTATTATTATTATTTCAACAATAAACTCCATCCTTTGACTTCTGTTTGTGCTGTAAACTTCCATAGCACCATCTGCTTCATGCATGTACCAGGAGACACATTAACAGCAATTCAAATTCATTCACAACACCGTGTCTTTCTAATTCCTCTTGCTTGCACTCTCTCGCAAGTCTACATGTGTGTGTGTGTGTGTGTGTGTGTTAACTATTATGTTAAAAAATTATTTCATGATTTTTGTGAATGTAAAGTTGAAGGATTGTTTCACGATTTCACGGGTCAATGAAGACGCTCTTTTAAGGAAATGAGAAACCTAAAACTAAATAGTCATTAAGAATATAGTGTTTAAGATTTTGAGATGTTTACAATGCGTCCTGAATTACATGAAGGCTATCTTCCTGAAATCGAACATGGATCCTGTATTTGAATCGGTAGAACTTCTAAACTTCGAACTTGAAGCATTTTTTTTCATATTGAACCGGCTGACATAAGTCTCATTTTATAGTTTATATTTGAAAGATCTGTTTTAATATTGTTACTGTTCTTAGAATATTTTCACTTAATTTTTAATTTCTTTTCATATGCTTTGTTTATTTCCTTTCGTCACTGGGCTATTTTTTCCTGTTGGAGCCCTTGGGCTTATAGCATCCTGCTTTTCCATCTAGTAAAAATAATAATGGCGAGGAGAGCATCACAACCACTATATGACGCTTATTTTAATTTTTCCTTCGTTAGCAAGATAATTAATCCCTCTGTCAAGAACGCTTACAAACTAAGTTACTTTTTTAAGCAAACAAGATAGTTCAGGAATAACAAATATCCGAACCAACCCCGAGGCTAAAAAAAAAAAAAAAAAAAAAAAAAAAAAAAAGAAAGAAAGAAAGCTTAATCTTTAAAAGAAGATACATTGCCATTTCTAATAAAATCTAATGATTTGTCACCAGCCTGTAAATCTACCTTTGATAGAATTTTGGTTAAAATCTGATTTTAACATCTTCCTAACAAACATATAGACGAACAAACAAAAGTAAAATACCACTTATTTTATTCATGTAATTAAAAGCGAAACTCAAATAAAAAGGGTCTCATTTATATATAAAAAAAAATGCCTAATGAAAGAAGATGAGTCAAGATTTGAATTGTTTAGGCTCTTGAGAATAAAGTTGTGCTTAACTTTTAGGCTTAGGAAAAGTAGCTGCTTCCCTCCATTCCCCAGTAGGCCTACGTTCTACAAATAATATTCTTATCTGGCCTGGAGGCCAACGTCTTAGTAAATAATCAAAGTTTGTATTGTAAGCTCATAATGAGGGGTTTCTTACGAGACGAGTCTTTTGTTTATCTATTTATCTATTTTGTTAGTTTTGTCCTGAAACCCGGTCCCTTCCTTGATAATGAAGGAATGGATACGGCGTAGGACAAATACAGAGCAGAATCTAATCTTTTTCCAACGTTTTATTGGAGGGGAGTGCGAACTGTGTCGTTCATCTTTTTTTCGAGCTGATGTTAATTATCCACAGCTGATATCATTAAAATTTCTATCTTCCATCTGATTGGTCGACGTAACACAGGCAAGAGAAAGTAAAATGTATCTGTATATGTTCTATTATTCTACATTATCGCAATGAATATTATAAAAAAAAAATCATCACCTTTATCTCGTTTAATTTTCCCAACTATTGGAGCGCTAAGATAAAAGATTGCACACTCTAGGAATGAAAGATTAATAATATATCTGCGTAAAATTTCACCCATGAATTTCCATTCTGCCAATGACCATTAGTTTTTAGATATCAATCGTGGATATTTACCATATCTATGGACATACATTATACTAAGCTTAAAACTCATAGCGAGTGATCCGTAGCTAAACCAAGATTGCGAAGTAACATTTCATGAAAACAAAAAACAAAAAAAAATCGTTAACGAAAAACTTTGTAGTTATAATTCAAAATCTAGCAATTATGAATTGTTATATTACTAAATATTATTATGGTTCCTAATATTAGGTGTTTGAAGATTTCTTAATACTAGCTCAATCAAGGTTTGTAACTTGTCTGTATATAAGAAGCTTTTTCTTTAAGAATAACATTAGTTATAAAATATTGACAATTCGAATGTAATTTTATATTATCAAATATCAGTTAGGGATTTTATTTCATAGAGGAAGGCACCAACTATTACTAATTATATGGAAAAATTATATTAACATTAAAAATACTATAAATAATAGACTAATATAAAAAACGACGCACGCTACTTGCTCTAAGATAACCTTTTACTTATTGAAGGAAAAACCGGCCAGAATACGAAAACCCGATCAAAACCTGGATAATAGACATCAGGAAATTCTGTTTTAACTTATATTAATTAAGGTAATAAGTATATATATATATATATATATATATATATATATATATATATATATATATATGTATGTATATGTATATATGTATATATATATATATATATATATATATATATATATATATATATATATATGTATATAGGTATATGTATATATGTATATATATATATATATATATATATATATATATATATATATATATATACATATTTAGGAAAAAATGTTCAAGTGTTATAGCCAAACAAAGTGCACTGCCAAGAACAAAGAAAAGAGAGTAGGTAGCTGCAAATGCCGAAACAAGTACAAGAAAAATACTTTGCAATCCAAATCTAAAATAACAATTTCAATAAGTAATAACATTATATTACTGAAGGGAGGAAGGAACAATTATAACAAGGAAACACAAAGGATTTAGATTCACTCCGGCTACAACGACAATTGTAAGAACCCAAAATAGGCTTGGTATGTAATCACCATGTCAATCTAAGCTAAGAGACGGAAGTGAATTTACTATTATTATTATTATTATTACTCGCTAAGCTACAATCCTAGCTGGAAATGCAGGATGCTATAAGCCCGGGGGCCCCAACAGTGAAAATAGCCCAGTGAGAAAAGAAACAAGGAAAACAAAATATTTTAAGAAGAGTAACAACTTTAAAATAAATATCTCCTGTATAAACTATATAAACTTTAACAAAACAAGAGGAAGAGAAATTAGATAGAATAGTGTGCCCGAGTGTACCTTCAAGCAAGAGAACTCTAACCCAAGACAGTGGAAGGCCATGGTACAGAGGCTATGGCACTACCCCAGACTATAGAACATGGGTTTGATTTTGGAGTGTCCTTCTCCTAGAAGAGCTGCTTACCATAGCTAAAGAGTCTCTTCTACCCTTACCAAGAGGAAAGTGGCCACTGGACAATTACAGTGCAGTAGTTAACCCCTTGGGTGAAGAAAAATTGTTTGGTAATCTCAGTGTTGTCAGGTGTATGAGGACAGTGGAGAATATGTTAAGAATAGGCCAGACTATTCGGTTTATGTGAAGGCAAAGATAAAAATAAACCATAACCAGAGAGAAGAATCCAATGTAGTACTGTCTGGCCAGTCAAAAGAAGTCGTAACTCTCTAGTTGTAGTATCCATATACTGTACATAGGAAATGCCTGGGATCAGGACGAGAATCTTAGTAATGACTTGCTAAAAGGTACACACACACACACACACACACACACACACATATATATATATATATATATATATATATATATATATTTACATATACATTATATATATATATATATATATATATATATATATATATATATATATATATATATATACATATACATACATACATATATATATATATATATATATGATAAATTTTGCACATTTAAACGTGTTTTTCATATTTCAAATAAGCCATATATATTAACACATTAATGTCTGGATTCTCTTAACAATCTCGGGATCAGAGCCCCAGGCGAAATCACTCAAAGACTATAGTATCTGTCCGGCCGGGCTTCGAACCCTGGTCCAGGATACTTGTGTGACATTAACCATACCACTCAGCCACGAAGAAAGATAAAAGTCAATGATAATTCTTCTGTATATATACCTGTCGAATTCAGGTTTTTTGTACTTAGAATTTAAATCAACCCATCTTCACCAAGTATCCTGGACCAGGGTTTGAAGCCCAGCTGGACAGATACTATAGTCTTTGAGTGATTTCTACTGGGGCTCTGATCCCGAGGTTGTTAAGAGAATCCAGACTTTAATGTGTTAATATATATGGCTTATTTGAAATATATGTATATATATATATATATATATATATATATATATATATATATATATATATATATATATACATATATATATATATATGTGTGTGTGTGTGTGTGTGTATACAGTGTATATATATATATATATATATATATATATATATATATATATATATATATATATATATATATATATATATATATATATATATATTGAACGCTCCATGCTATCTGTTGGTACTCGGACTCTAGCAACGTCTTCGTTAAAATCTGACCTCCTTTGGAAAACCTCTCCCATACAGGTTTAGAAAAATGAAAGGAGGAGGAGTCACTCAAACCATTTCAACCTAGTTCAAACCCTGAAACGTTCATAAACAGACGAAGGAATGTCATTATATAGTATACTAATCCTTTAAATAAAGAAACTGTCTCTGACAATTGTGTGGTTTCCTGTCGCCGTAGCAAACAGCAATGTAAAACATTGAAGAAGGCCTCAAAAAGTATATACTTAAGATGCGAAAATACAAAGAAAAAATAGATAAAAGAAAACAGACTAGGGGTCTGGAGTAAAGACAGTAAGACTCTATGTACAGTAGAGAAGGGTACTTTTTATTTTACTCATCTGACATACACATGGTACTTATATTATTAAAAGCTAGAGAGGATTATCTAAATGTTTGTCTAATGCTATAAACTGACACCGAGGCTATTATTCAGCACTCAACGAAATGAAACTATTGCTGAAATGACTGATCATATTAAAAAGTAGTATCATTAAAATGTTTGTTCCTGTCAGGATGTACATTCAGTTCCTTTAACAACTCCTCTAGCAAGAGTACAAAGAAAGAGAAAGAAAAAGGTTATAATATATACCGAAGAGGATATATATATGAATTAAGATCAAAGAAGTAATCTTTTTATAATGAATCATTCGGGATTGATGGGATTATATAATGCAAGATTTTACCCCCCAGCTTTCTATTATTTCGTAAGCAAGACTATAAAAATAATGTATTCTTAATGAACTTTCCGTTAACCCAACAACAGAGGCATATAATGTAATGAATGAACCTAACTGTAACACGAATTAAACAGACTTCCTTCTTAAACACCTTACAATGGACGCCATTAATGTTACTGCTTGTGTTAGTGTATGCTACTCTCTTCTCTTTGAAGAAAATCTTCTTCCCTAATGTGTTGATATTCAGCGATATCTAACAGTCAGTACCAAATGTATTTCGTCTTATTAACGGATTCTAATACTGTTTCATGTAAGATTACCTTTATGTTCTACTATTGCACATAAATCGTCAAAAACTACCTTTCTATAAGACGTCCAAAACTGTAAGTCCCATCGTCATAGACTTTACCTACCACCTGAAGCTCAAATCAAAGTACTTTCATTCTGCATACCTATCAAGAGGACAGTGGTGAGAGAGAATTTGGTCCTGGACCGGATGACGGTGGAAAACCTAAACTTTAAGTTTACTACCCGCAGATTGTTTTTTATATAAAACTTACACACATAAACGTTATATAAATACACTGTATTATTATTATTATTATTATTATTATTATTATTCATAAATAAATACAATGTATTCCAAATACGGAGTCTGTTTCCCGCTTCTACACGCTGATGAAAAATTATATGGATAAACATTACATTTTATTTTACAGTAACCCTTTTATAAAATTCCTTTGTGACCTTTAGAAATAAAATTGTGGTCAAACAAACAAATATTTGTGAATTGATGAAAATAAAAAGTCACATATTAGCACTGCATGGAGAGAGCTTCATTGTTACATCAGTCTTGTTTTTTTTTTTTTTTTTTTTTTTTTTTCAAACAAGAAGTCAACAATACAAATTCAAAACCTAAAATACTGTCATGATAAAAAGGGGTATATGTGGTAAAATTACAACAGATTTCTAATAAGTAAATGAAAAAGGCAAATAAAATTTCGGAATTCACACCGACATTTCAATCATTGGTGTTTAAATAACCTCCAATTTTTTCATCTCTCTTCTGTTCTTCATGTTTACTTCGAGTAAGCAAAGTAAATTCCAAATGTTATATCTGTGTTTGCTGACGGAGTACAAAGACTTACATTATTAAATGGGGAACATGGGTGGAAGGAGTTTATCTGAAGCCTCGAGGGCGGAATGGAAAACTCTTAGGTAAATGTAGGGTAAACTGGAAGGTAAACTACTTACGACGTACTTCAAACAACAAAGGAAGTGAGGAACAAAGGGCAAATGATAAAGATTTAAAATGCACTTGTCGCTTTAGGTGACAAAGGATGAACAAAGACGAGGGCCCGTGTGTGAGGCAAGTAGACAGGAAGGCATTGTAGCAAAACATGCCTTTACGAAATCCATCAAACTAAACAATTTCTATGACGGATGAAACACTTGGCCGAGATGACGTGACACTGATTAAAAAATTAATGCAAATTGATATGGAATTAAGTCTTAGACTATTTATGTTTTTATAATTATTAGGTGTTTTGGCTAAAATAATGTTCGTGTGAAGGCTTTCAAGGCAATCCAAATAGGAAATGAAATGAAGACTCAATGGCAATGAAAATAAAAAGATAATTTTGGTGCAATTGTGACAACAGAGTTGAGATTAAATCTGGATTTACTTTTCATAAACTGAGAAATGTTTAACTCTATCCACGTATGTGTTAAGTAGTACTTAGCCTTTATCTTGCATGAACAAGAACTGTTCAACATCATCCTTGCATGAGCAAAGAAATTCTTCCCATCATTTTCGCAATAGCAGAGATAACTTAATGTTAATTGATCGTATGGGAAAGAATAACCATCATTACTCTCACAAGGGCAAGGAAAAAACCAACGCTAATTTCATCATCATAAGATATGCGAAGATTGCACAATAACATTCCATTATTCTCGAATGATCGAAATAATATGCTATATCATCATAATTTTTGTATGAGTCTGGGAATGTTCTTCGTTATTTTTATATAAGCCAAATAACATTCATCTTCTTTTTTGCACGTGCCATTCCTGGTGCAAAAATTACACAACACTATTATCGCATGATTCATAGAATACACAATACACTTCTTGCATGATCACAAAACCATTCAGCAACATTCTTGCCTCGGAAAAAGATGACACATTACTAATCTTCCTTTTTGCATTAGCCAGAAAACATTCTTGCCTCGGAAAAAGATGACACATTACTAATCTTGCTTTTTGCATTAGCCAGAAAACATTCAGCAACATTCTTGCCTCAAAAAAAGATGACACATTACTAATCTTCCTTTTTGCATTAGCCAGAAAACCTTCAGCAACATTCTTGCGTCGGAAAAAGATGACACATTACTAATATTGCTTTATGCATTAGCCAGAAAACCTTCAGCAACATTCTTGCCTCGAAAAAAGATGACACATTACTAATCTTGCTTTTTTGCATGAGCCAGAAAACATTCGGCAACATTCTTGCCTCGGAAAAAGATGACAAATTACTTATCTTGCTTTTTGCATTAGCCAGAAAACATTCGGCAACATTTTTGTCTCGGAAAAAGATAACACATGATTAATCTTCCTTTTTGCATTATCCAGAAAATATTCGGCAACATTCTTGCCTCGGAAAAAGATGACACATTACTAATCTTCCTTTTTGCATTATCCAGAAAACATTCGGCAACATTCTTGCCTCGGAAAAAGATGACACATTTCTAATCTTCCTCTTTGCATTATCCAGAAAACATTCGGCAACATTCTTGCCTCGAAAAAAGATGACACATTACTAATCTTGCTTTTTGCATTATCCATAAAACATTCGGCAACATTCTTGCCTTGGAAAAAGATAATACATTACTAATCTTGCTTTTTGCATTATCCAGAAAACATTCAGCAACATTCTTGCCTCGAAAAAAAATGGCACATTACTAAGCTTGCTTTTTACATTAGCTAGAAAACCTTCAGCAACATTCTTGCCTCGGAAAAAGATGACACATTTCTAATCTTACTTTTTGCATGAGCCAGAAAACATTCAGCAATATTCTTGCCTCAGAAAAAGATGACACATTACTAATCTTGCTTTTTACATTAGCCAGAAATATTCAGCAACATTCTTGCCTCTGAAAAAAAGATGACATATTACTAATCTTGCTTTTTGCATTAGTTAGAAAACATTCAGCAACATTCTTGCCTCGAAAAAAGATGACACATTTTTAATCTTCCTTTTTGCATTAGCCAGAAAACATTCAGCAACATTCTTGCCTCGGAAAAAGATGACACATTACTAATCTTCCTTTTTGCATTAGCCAGAAAACATTCAGCAACATTCTTGCCTTTGCCAAAGATGACACATTACTAATCTTCCTTTTTGCATTAGCCAGAAATATTCAGCAACATTCTTGCCTCGGAAAAAAGATGACACATTACTAATCTTGCTTTTTGCATTAGCCAGAAAACATTCAGCAACATTCTTGCCTCGAAAAAAGATGACACATTACTAATATTCCTTTTTGTATTAGCCAGAAAAAATTCAGCCTCATTCTTGCCTCAGAAAAAGATGACACATTACTAATCTTCCTTTTTGCATTAGCCAGAAAACATTTAGCAACATTCTTGCCTCGGAAAAAGATGACACATTACTAATCTTGCTTTTTGCATTAGCCAGAAATATTCAGCAACCTTCTTGCCTCGGAAAAAAGATGACACATTACTAATCTTGCTTTTTGTTTTAGCCAGAAAACATTCAGCAACATTCTTGCCTCGGAAAAAGATGACAAATTACTAATCTTGCTTTTTGCATTAGCCAGAAATATTCAGCAATATTCTTGCCTCGGAAAAAAGATGACACATTACTAATCTTGCTTTTTGCATTAGCCAGAAAATATTCAGCAACATTCTTGCCTCGAAAAAGATGACACATTACTAATCTTCCCTTTTCCATTAGCCAGAAAACATTCAGCAACATTCTTGCCTCGGAAAAAAGATGACACATTACTAATCTTGCTTTTTGCAATAGCCAGGAAACATTCAGCAACATTCTTGTCTCGGAAAAAGATGACACATTACTAATCATCCTTTTTGCATTAGCCAGAAAACCTTCAGCAACATTCTTGCCTTTGCCAAAGATGACACATTACTAATCTTGCTTTTTGCATTAGCCAGAAATATTCAGCAACATTCTTGCCTCGGAAAAAAGATGACACATTACTAATCTTGCTTTTTGCATTAGCCAGAAAACATTCAGCATCATTCTTGTTTCGAAAAAAGATGACACATTACTAATATTCCTTTTTGTATTAGCCAGAAAACATTCAGCAACATTCTTGCCTCGGAAAAAGATGACACATTACTAATCTTGCTTTTTGCATTAGCCAGAAATATTCAGCAACATTCTTGCCTCGGAAAAAAGATGACACATTACTAATCTTGCTTTTGCATTAGCCAGAAAACATTCAGCAACATTCTTGCCTCGGAAAAAGATGACACATTACTAATCTTCCTTTTTGCATTAGCCAGAAATATTCAGCAACATTCTTGCCTTCGAAAAAAGATGACACATTACTAATCTTGCTTTTTGCATTAGCCAGAAAATATTCAGCAACATTCTTGCCTCGAAAAAAGATGACACATTACTAATCTTCCCTTTTGCATTAGTCAGAAAACATTCAGCAACATTCTTGTCTCGGAAAAAGATGACACATTACTAATCTTGCTTTTTGCATTAGCCAGAAAACATTCAGCAATATTCTTGCCTTTGCCAAAGATGAAACATTACTAATCTTGCTTTTTGCATTAGCCAGAAAACCTTCAGCAACATTCTTGCCATTGCCAAAGATGACACATTACTAATCTTCCTTTTTGCATTAGCCAGAAAACATTCAGCAACATTCTTGCCTCGAAAAAAGATGACACATTACTAATCTTCCTTTTTGCATTAGCCAGAAAACATTCAGCAACATTCTTGCCTCGGAAAAAGATGACACATTACTAATCTTGCTTTTTGCATCAGCCAGAAAACATTCAGCAACATTATTGCCTCGGAAAAAGATGACACATTACTAATCTTCCTTTTTGCATTAGCCAGAAAACATTCAGCAACATTCTTGCCTCGGAAAAAAGATGACACACTACCAATCTTCCTTTTTGCATTAGCCAGAAAACCTTCAGCAACATTCTTGTCTCGGAAAAAGATGACACATTACTAATCTTCCTTTTTGCATTGGCCAGAAAACATTCTGGCCTCGGAAAAAGATGACACATTACTAATCTTCCTTTTTGCATTAGCCGGAAATATTCAGCAACATTCTTGCCTCGGAAAAAAGATGATACATTACTAATCTTCCTTTTTGCATTAGCCAGAAAACATTCAGCAATATTCTTGCCTTTGCCAAAGATGAAACATTACTAATCTTGCTTTTTGCATTAGCCAGAAAACATTCAGCAACATTCTTGCCTCGGAAAAAGATGACACATTACTAATCTTCCTTTTTGCATTAGCCAGAAAACATTCAGCAATATTCTTGCCTTTGCCAAAGATGAAACATTACTAATCTTGCTTTTTGCATTAGCCAGAAAACATTCAGCAACATTCTTGCCTCGGAAAAAGATGACACATTGTTAATCTTGCTTTTTGCATTAGCCAGAAAACATTCAACAACATTCTTGTTTCGGAAAAAGATGACACATTACTAATCTTGCTTTTTGCATTAGCCAGAAAACCTTCAGCAACATTCTTGCCTTGGAAAAAGATGACACATTGTTAATCTTGCTTTTTGCATTAGCCAGAAAACATTCAGCAACATTCTTGCCTCGGAAAAAAGATGACACATTACTAATCTTGCTTTTTGCATTAGCCAGAAAACATTCAGCAACATTCTTGCCTCGGAAAAAGATGACACATTACTAATCTTCCTTTTTGCATTAGCCAGAAAACATTCAGCAACATTCTTGTCTCGGAAAAAGATGACACATTACTAATCTTCCTTTTTGCATTAGCCAGAAAACATTCTTGCCTCGGAAAAAGAGAACACATTACTAATCTTCCTTTTTGCATTAGCCAGAAAACATTCAGCAACATTCTTGCCTCGGAAAAAAAGATGACACATTACTAATCTTCCTTTTTGCATTAGCCAGAAAACATTCAGCAACATTCTTGCCTCGGAAAAAGATGACACATTACTAATCTTCCTTTTTGCATTAGCCAGAAAACATTCAGCAACATTCTTGTCTCGGAAAAAGATGACACATTACTAATCTTCCTTTTTGCATTAGCCAGAAAACATTCTTGCCTCGGAAAAAGATGACACATAACTAATCTTCCTTTTTGCATTAGCGAGAAAACATTCTGCAACATTCTTGCCTCGGAAAAAGATGACACATTACTAATCTTCCTTTTTGCATTAGCCAGAAAACATTCAGCAACATTCTTGCCTCGGAAAAAGATGACACATTACTAATCTTCCTTTTTGCATTAGCCAGAAAACATTCAGCAACATTCTTGTCCCGGAAAAAGATGACACATTACTAATCTTCCTTTTTGCATTAGCCAGAAAACCTTCAGCAATATTTTTGCCTTTGCCAAAGATGACACATTACTAATCTTGCTTTTTGCATTAGCCGGAAATATTCAGCAACATTCTTGCCTCGGAAAAAAGATGATACATTACTAATCTTCCTTTTTGCATTAGCCAGAAAACATTCAGCAACATTCTTGTCTCGGAAAAAGATGACACATTACTAATCTTGCTTTTTGCATTAGCCAGAAAACCTTCAGCAATATTTTTGCCTTTGCCAAAGATGACACATTACTAATCTTGCATTTTGCATTAGCCAGAAAACATTTAGCAACATTCTTGCCTCGGAAAAAGATGACACATTACTAATCTTCCTTTTTGCATTAGCCAGAAAACATTCAGCAACATTCTTGCCTCGGAAAAAGATGACACATTACTAATCTTCCTTTTTGCATTAGCCAGAAAACATTCAGCAACATTCTTGTCTCGGAAAAAGATGACACATTACTAATCTTCCTTTTTGCATTAGCCAGAAAACATTCAGCAACATTCTTGCCTCGGAAAAAGATGACACATTACTAATCTTCCTTTTTGCATTAGCCAGAAAACATTCAGCAACATTCTTGTCCCTGAAAAAGATGACACATTACTAATCTTCCTTTTTGCATTAGCCAGAAAACATTCAGCAACATTCTTGCCTCGGAAAAAGATGACATATTGTTAATCTTGATTTTTGCATTAGCCAGAAAACATTCAGCAACATTCTTGTTTCGGAAAAAGATGACACATTACTAATCTTCCTTTTTGCATTAGCCAGAAAACATTCAGCAACATTTTTGCCTCGGAAAAAGATGACACATTACTAATCTTCCCTTTTGCATTAGCCAGAAAACATTCAGCAACATTCTTGTTTCGAAAAAAGATGACACATTACTAATCTTCCTTTTTGCATTAGCCAGAAAACATTCAGCAACATTCTTGTCTCGGAAAAAGATGACACATTACTAATCTTGCTTTTTGCATGAGCCAGAAAACCTTCAGCAATATTTTTGCCTTTGCCAAAGATGACACATTACTAATCTTGCTTTTTGCATTAGCCGGAAATATTCAGCAACATTCTTGCCTCGGAAAAAGATGACACATTACTAATCTTCCTTTTTGCATTAGCCAGAAAACATTCAGCAACATTCTTGTCTCGGAAAAAGATGACACATTACTAATCTTCCTTTTTGCATTAGCCAGAAAACCTTCAGCAATATTCTTGCCTTTGCCAAAGATGAAACATTACTAATCTTGCTTTTTGCATTAGCCAGAAAACATTTAGCAACATTCTTGCCTCGGAAAAAGATGACATTTTGTTAATCTTGCTTTTTGCATTAGCCAGAAAACATTCAGCAACATTCTTGTTTCGGAAAAAGATGACACATTACTAATCTTGCTTTTTGCATTAGCCAGAAAATATTCAGCAACATTCTTGCCTCGGAAAAAGATGACACATTGTTAATCTTACTTTTTGCATTAGCCAGAAAACATTCAGCAACATTCTTGCCTCGGAAAAAAGATGACACATTACTAATCTTCCTTTTCGCATTATCCAGGAAACATTCATCAACATTCTTGCCTCGGAAAAAGATGACACATTACTAATATTGCTTTATGCATTAGCCAGAAAACCTTCAGCAACATTCTTGCCTCGAAAAAAGATGACACATTACTAATCTTGCTTTTTTGCATGAGCCAGAAAACATTCGGCAACATTCTTGCCTCGGAAAAAGATGACACATTACTTATCTTGCTTTTCGCATTAGCCAGAAAACATTCGGCAACATTCTTGCCTCGGAAAAAGATAACACATTACTAATCTTCCTTTTTGCATTATCCAGAAAATATTCGGCAACATTCTTGCCTCGGAAAAAGATGACACATTACTAATCTTCCTTTTTGCATTATTCAGAAAACATTCGGCAACATTCTTGCCTTGGAAAAAGATAACACATTTCTAATCTTCCTCTTTGCATTATCCAGAAAACATTCGGCAACATTCTTGCCTCGAAAAAAGATGACACATTACTAATCTTGCTTTTTGCATTATCCAGAAAACATTCGGCAACATTCTTGCCTTGGAAAAAGATGACACATTACTAAGCTTGCTTTTTGCATTAGCCAGAAAACATTTGGCAACATCCTTGCCTCGGAAAAAGATGACACATTACTAAGCTTGCTTTTTGCATTAGCCAGAAAACATTCAGCAACATTCTTGCCTCGGAAAAAGATGACACATTTCTAATCTTACTTTTTGCATGAGCCAGAAATCATTCGGCAACATTCTTGTCTCGGAAAAAGATGACACATTACTAAGCTTGCTTTTTGCATTAGCCAGAAAACATTCAGCAACATTCTTGCCTCGGAAAAAGATGACACATTTCTAATCTTACTTTTTGCATGAGCCAGAAATCATTCGGCAACATTCTTGCCTCGGAAAAAGATAACACATTTCTAATCTTCCTCTTTGCATTATCCAGAAAACATTTGGCAACATTCTTGCCTCGGAAAAAGATAACACATTTCTAATCTTGCTTTTTGCATTATCCAGAAATCATTCGGCAACATTCTTGCCTCGGAAAAAGATAACACATTTCTAATCTTCCTCTTTGCATTATCCAGAAAACATTCAGCAACATTCTTGCCTCGGAAAAAGATGACACATTACTAATCTTGCTTTTTGCATGAGCCAAAAAACATTCAGCAACATTCTTGCCTCGGAAAAAGATGACACATAACTAATCTTGCTTTTTGCATTAGCCCGAAAACATTCAGCAACATTCTTGCCTCGGAAAAAGATGACACATAACTAATCTTGCTTTTTGCACGAACCAGAAAACCTAAAGCAAAATTCATGCGTCGCCCGAAGATGACACTTAACTAATCTAGCTTCTTGCATAAGTTTGAAAACATTCAGCTACATTCTTGCCTTGGACAAAGATGACACATTACTATTCTTGCTTCATACATAAGCCAGAAAGCATTCAACAATACTCTTGCCTCGGCTAAAGATGACATATTACTAATATTATTTCTTGCATGAGTCAAAAACATTTAGAAACATTTTTGCCTCGGTAAAAGATGACACATTACTAATCTAATCTCGATTCTTGCATGAGAAAGAAAATATTCATTAACATTTTTGCCTCGGCCAAAGATGACACATTACTAATCTCTCTTCTTTCACGAGTTCGAAAACATTCAGTAACATTCTTTCTTATGCCAAAGACGACACATTACTAATCTTTCATCTTACATGAGCCACAAAGTACTCAACAACATTCTTGCCTCGGCCAAAGATGATATATTACTGATCTTGCTTCTTGCACAAGTCAGAAACATTCAGCAACATGTTTGCCTCGGCCAATGATGACACATTACAAATCTTGCTTCTTGTATGAGTCAGAAAATATTCAGCAACCTTTTTGTTTCTGCCTAAGATGACACATTACTAATCTGGGTTCTTGCATGAGCTAGAAAACATTAAACAAAATTTTTGCCTCGGCCGAAAATGGCACATTAATATTCTCACTTCTTGCATAAGCCCATAAATATTCAACTGTATTCTTGCCTCACCCAAAGATGATATTTTACTAATCTTACTTCTTACATGAGTCAGAAAGTATTCAGCAACATTTTTCCCTCAGCCAATGATGACACATTACTAATTTCGCTTCTTGCATGTGCAAGAAAACATTCAACAACGTTCTTGCCCCGGCCAAATATAACACATTACTAATCTCGCTTCTTGCATGAGCCAGAAAACATTAAGCAAAATTCATGCCTCGGCCAAAGATGACACATTAATAATCTCTCTTCTTTCATGAGTTCGAAATCATTCAGTAGCATTCTTGCATGGGCCAAAGACGACACATTACTAACCTTGCTTCTTGTATGAGCCAGAAAACATTCAGCAACATTCTTGCCTCGGCCAAAGATGACACATTACTAATCTCGATCTTCATGAGTTTGGAAACATTCAGCAACATTCTTGCCTCTGCCAAACATGACCCATTACTAATCTCGCTTCTTGCATGCGTAAGAAAGCATTCAGCAAAATTTTTGCCTCAACCAAAGATGCATATTCCTACTCTCAATTCTTGCATAGGCCAGAAAATAATCAGCATCATTCCAGCCTCAGCCAAAAGTGACAAATTACAAATATTGCTTCTTGCATGAGCCAGAAAACATTCAGCATCATTCTAGCCTCAGCTAAAAGTGACACATTACTAATCTTGTTTCTTGCATGATCCTGAAAACATTCAACAACATTCTTGCTCCAGCCAAAGAGGACACATTACTACTCACACATCTTGCCTGAGCTAGAAAACATTAAGCAACATTCTTGCCTCGGCCGAAAATGGTACACTACAACTCTCGCTTCTTGCATGAGACCGAAAATATTCAGCAACATTTTTACCACAGCCAAAGATGACAATTAATACTCATGCTTCCCGAATGAGCCATAAAAATTCAGCAACATTCTTGCTTCGGCTAAGATGACACATTAATACTTTCGCTTCTTGCATGAGCCAGAAAACATTCACATTACATTCAGAAACATTGTTACCTCGACCAAAGACGACATTACTAACCCTCACTTCTTGCATTAGCCAGAAAACATTCAGCAACTTTCTGGCTAGCCCAAGGATGACACATTACTAATCTCGCTTCTTGCATGACCCCGAAAACATTCAATAACAATCTAGCCTCGGCCAAAGATGGCACATTGCTACTCTCGCTTCTTATATGAGCTAGAAAACATTCAGCCACATTTTTGCCTAGGCCAAACATGACACATTACTACTCTCGCTTCTTGCCTGAGTCTGAATACATTCAGTGATATTCTTGCTTAAGACAAAGATGGCACATTACTACTCTCCCTTCTTGAATGAGATATAAAACATTCAGAAACATTCTTGCATCTGCCAAAGATGGCACTTCATTACATTCACATCTTGTATGACCCCAAAAATATCCAGCAACATTCGTGACTTGGCCAAAGATTTCACATTACTAATCTCGCTTCTTCCATGAGCCAGAAAACCTTTAGAAACATTTTGCCTCAGCCAAAGATGACACAGCACTACTCACATTTCCTGCATGAGCTCCAAAACATTCAAGAACATCATTGCCATAGGCAAAGATGACACATTACTACTCTCACTTCTTGCATGAGCCCAAAAACATTCAGTAACATTCTTGCCTCGGAAAAAGATGACACATTTCTAATCTTCCTCTTTGCATTATCCAGAAAACATTCGGCAACATTCTTGCCTCGAAAAAAGATGACACATTACTAATCTTCCTTTTTGCATTATTCAGAAAACATTCGGCAACATTCTTGCCTTGGAAAAAGATAACACATTTCTAATCTTCCTCTTTGCATTATCCAGAAAACATTCGGCAACATTCTTGCCTTGGAAAAAGATAACACATTTCTAATCTTCCTCTTTGCATTATCCAGAAAACATTCGGCAACATTCTTGCCTCGAAAAAAGATGACACATTACTAATCTTGCTTTTTGCATTATCCAGAAAACATTCGGCAACATTCTTGCCTTGGAAAAAGATGACACATTACTAAGCTTGCTTTTTGCATTAGCCAGAAAACATTTGGCAACATCCTTGCCTCGGAAAAAGATGACACATTACTAAGCTTGCTTTTTGCATTAGCCAGAAAACATTCAGCAACATTCTTGCCTCGGAAAAAGATGACACATTTCTAATCTTACTTTTTGCATGAGCCAGAAATCATTCGGCAACATTCTTGTCTCGGAAAAAGATGACACATTACTAAGCTTGCTTTTTGCATTAGCCAGAAAACATTCAGCAACATTCTTGCCTCGGAAAAAGATGACACATTTCTAATCTTACTTTTTGCATGAGCCAGAAATCATTCGGCAACATTCTTGCCTCGGAAAAAGATAACACATTTCTAATCTTCCTCTTTGCATTATCCAGAAAACATTTGGCAACATTCTTGCCTCGGAAAAAGATAACACATTTCTAATCTTGCTTTTTGCATTATCCAGAAATCATTCGGCAACATTCTTGCCTCGGAAAAAGATAACACATTTCTAATCTTCCTCTTTGCATTATCCAGAAAACATTCAGCAACATTCTTGCCTCGGAAAAAGATGACACATTACTAATCTTGCTTTTTGCATGAGCCAAAAAACATTCAGCAACATTCTTGCCTCGGAAAAAGATGACACATAACTAATCTTGCTTTTTGCATTAGCCCGAAAACATTCAGCAACATTCTTGCCTCGGAAAAAGATGACACATAACTAATCTTGCTTTTTGCACGAACCAGAAAACCTAAAGCAAAATTCATGCGTCGCCCGAAGATGACACTTAACTAATCTAGCTTCTTGCATAAGTTTGAAAACATTCAGCTACATTCTTGCCTTGGACAAAGATGACACATTACTATTCTTGCTTCATACATAAGCCAGAAAGCATTCAACAATACTCTTGCCTCGGCTAAAGATGACATATTACTAATATTATTTCTTGCATGAGTCAAAAACATTTAGAAACATTTTTGCCTCGGTAAAAGATGACACATTACTAATCTAATCTCGATTCTTGCATGAGAAAGAAAATATTCATTAACATTTTTGCCTCGGCCAAAGATGACACATTACTAATCTCTCTTCTTTCACGAGTTCGAAAACATTCAGTAACATTCTTTCTTATGCCAAAGACGACACATTACTAATCTTTCATCTTACATGAGCCACAAAGTACTCAACAACATTCTTGCCTCGGCCAAAGATGATATATTACTGATCTTGCTTCTTGCACAAGTCAGAAACATTCAGCAACATGTTTGCCTCGGCCAATGATGACACATTACAAATCTTGCTTCTTGTATGAGTCAGAAAATATTCAGCAACCTTTTTGTTTCTGCCTAAGATGACACATTACTAATCTGGGTTCTTGCATGAGCTAGAAAACATTAAACAAAATTTTTGCCTCGGCCGAAAATGGCACATTAATATTCTCACTTCTTGCATAAGCCCATAAATATTCAACTGTATTCTTGCCTCACCCAAAGATGATATTTTACTAATCTTACTTCTTACATGAGTCAGAAAGTATTCAGCAACATTTTTCCCTCAGCCAATGATGACACATTACTAATTTCGCTTCTTGCATGTGCAAGAAAACATTCAACAACGTTCTTGCCCCGGCCAAATATAACACATTACTAATCTCGCTTCTTGCATGAGCCAGAAAACATTAAGCAAAATTCATGCCTCGGCCAAAGATGACACATTAATAATCTCTCTTCTTTCATGAGTTCGAAATCATTCAGTAGCATTCTTGCATGGGCCAAAGACGACACATTACTAACCTTGCTTCTTGTATGAGCCAGAAAACATTCAGCAACATTCTTGCCTCGGCCAAAGATGACACATTACTAATCTCGATCTTCATGAGTTTGGAAACATTCAGCAACATTCTTGCCTCTGCCAAACATGACCCATTACTAATCTCGCTTCTTGCATGCGTAAGAAAGCATTCAGCAAAATTTTTGCCTCAACCAAAGATGCCATATTCCTACTCTCAATTCTTGCATAGGCCAGAAAATAATCAGCATCATTTCAGCCTCAGCCAAAAGTGACAAATTACAAATATTGCTTCTTGCATGAGCCAGAAAACATTCAGCATCATTCTAGCCTCAGCTAAAAGTGACACATTACTAATCTTGTTTCTTGCATGATCCTGAAAACATTCAACAACATTCTTGCTCCAGCCAAAGAGGACACATTACTACTCACACATCTTGCCTGAGCTAGAAAACATTAAGCAACATTCTTGCCTCGGCCGAAAATGGTACACTACAACTCTCGCTTCTTGCATGAGACCGAAAATATTCAGCAACATTTTTACCACAGCCAAAGATGACAAATTAATACTCATGCTTCCCGAATGAGCCATAAAGAATTCAGCAACATTCTTGCTTCGGCTAGAGATGACACATTAATACTTTCGCTTCTTGCATGAGCCAGAAAACATTCACATTACATTCAGAAACATTGTTACCTCGACCAAAGACGACATTTTACTACCCTCACTTCTTGCATTAGCCAGAAAACATTCAGCAACTTTCTGGCTAGCCCAAGGATGACACATTACTAATCTCACTTCTTGCATGACCCCGAAAACATTCAATAACAATCTAGCCTCGGCCAAAGATGGCACATTGCTACTCTCGCTTCTTATATGAGCTAGAAAACATTCAGCCACATTTTTGCCTAGGCCAAACATGACACATTACTACTCTCGCTTCTTGCCTGAGTCTGAATACATTCAGTGATATTCTTGCTTAAGACAAAGATGGCACATTACTACTCTCCCTTCTTGAATGAGATATAAAACATTCAGAAACATTCTTGCATCTGCCAAAGATGGCACTTCATTACATTCACATCTTGTATGACCCCAAAAATATCCAGCAACATTCGTGACTTGGCCAAAGATTTCACATTACTAATCTCGCTTCTTCCATGAGCCAGAAAACCTTTAGCAACATTTTTGCCTCAGCCAAAGATGACACAGCACTACTCACATTTCCTGCATGAGCTCCAAAACATTCAAGAACATCATTGCCATAGGCAAAGATGACACATTACTACTCTCACTTCTTGCATGAGCCCAAAAACATTCAGTAACATTCTTGCTTCGATCAAAGATGACAAATTACTACTCTGGCTTCTTGCTTGAGTCCAAAAACATTCAGCAACATACTTGCTTAGGCCAAAGATGACATATTTCTACTTTCACTTCTTGCATGATCCAGAAAACATTCACATTCAGTAACATTCTTGCCTAGGCAAAATATGGCATATTACTAATCTCACTTCTTGCATGAGCCCGAGAACATTTAACAATATTTTTCCCCTGGCCAAAGATGACACATTACTACGCTCGCTTTTTGCATGAGTCTGAAAACATTCAGCTACATTCATACTTTAGCCAAAGATAGCATATTACTACTCTCACTTCTTGTATGAGACAGAAAACTTTCAGCAACATTCTTCCTTCAGCCAAAGATGACACTTCATTACACTCATATCTTGCATGAGCCCGAAAATATTCAGCAAAATCCCTTGCGTCAGCCAAAGATGACATATTAATACTCTGACTTCTTGTAAGAGCCCAAAAAAATTCGCCAACATTCTTGTCTCAGCCAAAGAGGACACTTCAATACGATCATATCTTGCATGAGCCCGAAAATATTCAGCAATATTTTTGACTCGGCCAAAGATGACACATTACTAATTCCGCTTCTTGCATGAGTCAGAAAACATTTAGCAACATTCTTGCCTCGACCAAAGATGACACATTACTAGGCTTCTCTCACTTTTTGCATGAGCTACAAAACATTCACATTCAGCAACATTCTTACCTCGTCAAAGATAATATTTTACTACTCTCGCTTCTTGCATGAGCCAGAAAACATTTACCAACATGCTTGCCTCAGCCAAAGATGAGAGTTTATTGCTCTCACTTCTTGCATGAGCCAAATAAACATTCAGCAACATTCCTGCCTTAGCCAAAGATGAGACCTTATCACTCTCACTTTTTGCATGAGCCAGAAAATATTCAGTAACATTCTTGCCTCTGCCAATGATGAAATTTTACTAATTTTGCTATTTGCATTAGAAAACCCCGTAATTTTAATTTTATTACGGGTTAGTGACCGCAATAAAACTAATTTGCGTCAAAATATGCTTTTGAAAACGGTAAAAATCCTGGAATAAATGTTGCCAGACATTTACCATTGTTAAGGCAAATTTTTAAAAAGTGAACTTAATCAGGGAGCAATAGAATACACAACGTTATTCTCACAGGAACCAAATAATATTCAACAGTACTATGGCACGACCCACTTAAAACTTATTGGGAATCATCACACGAAAAACTCATGGACGAACTCTGCAGAAATTCCACACCGTCAAGTTCCCTTAGAGTTTATTCTTCTTGTGGAATTGAGTAACTTCTTCTCTTTGTCGAAGTTTTAATGACTTTCTGTTAAATATTCACATGTTTTAGGTGGATGATGTGCCTCGGAAAAAAGGTCTCTATCGTGTGTTTTATGAAAGACACTCCAATTAAAAGTTTTTTTCTGAGAAAAAATCCCCATAAGAGAGTGCAGTACATTAGAAAGATCCATTACTAATTTATTCTGTCTTATTTTTATCCAAGGTTGCGACAGATGGTAAAAGTGCAACTCCGTGAGATATTTGTGGCTATTCTGCTCTCTCTCTCTCTCTCTCTCTCTCTCTCTCTCTCTCTCTCTCTCTCTCTCTCTCTCTCTCTCTCTCTCTCTCTCTCTCTCTCTCAATATATGAGCATATATCTGTCTCTTTATTGATTTATTTATTGTTATAATGATAATAATAATAATAATAATAATAATAATAATAATAATAATAATAATTATTATTATTATTATTATTATTATTATTATTATCATTATATTATTATTATTATTATTATTATTATTATTATTATTATTATTATTATTATTATGGCTGCCTCACTTGCATTGGTATTGCACTCTGTCTTCTCATTGACTCTTATTATCTTCTTTTCAGAATTACTGCATACAGCCAGTAATTGGGCAAAAGTCATCCATTTTGGTGGTTAGTCAAATTCAGGAATAAATGACTAATCAAGGTTTTGATGTAAATTTTACAAGACGGGTAGAAGAATACAGTAAACCCGACTTGTAAACTTTAAATTAAAACCTTGATTCGTCACTTTTTCCTGAATTTGACTAGCCACCATAATGGATGACTTTTGCTCAATTACTGGCTGTATGCAGTAATTCTGAAAAGAAGATAAGTCATTGAGAAGACAGAGTACAAGATCACTGCAAATGAGGCAGCCATTATCTTTAACAAAACTTGCCTTAAAGAGGGTCTACTACCCAAATATTATTATTATTATTATTATCATTATTATTATTATTATTATACTAATGCATGGTTATATTATCCTATCACTTATTTTGCCAATAATGATAATGATTGTTATTTCCATTACTATTATGATTCTTTTATTATCACTATCATTGATGCTGTTCTTATTAATAAAACCCAAGCAATATCACTAGTTGGAAAGGCAGCATGTTACAAAACTAATTTCTTAACATCTACATCTGAAGCTAAATAACTTTTTTTCGTATTTTCTGTCTTGGGAAAACTCTATAATAACTAAACAGAAAAAAGGCTTTATTGAAATCATTGATGCAGAGAGCAAGAAAACAGTTAGGGATTAATGAGGAAATCAAAATTCAGAAGAAGAAAAATGGATGACTATGAAAATATATGAAAGATTAAAGAGCTTGAGAGTTCAGTTGAATCGAATATTTGTGGATTTACCAAGTTACCAGATTAAACTGTTATTAGTCAGAACAACGCCACCGTTTATTTATATTTTCAATAGAAGTCTTTTACAATTGTAAATGGTTAAAGGAGTTCTTTGCAGGACAAATTCATTGTAACATCGTTTAAAAGATAAAATACAGTGAACACTATATCGTTAACATAAAAATGAGTTTCTAACTTTGGATGACAAAGAAGATGCTGAAATGTGTTTTCCAAGAATATTGTTCTAGTGGTATTACATAAACAATTCCTTTTCCAAGTAATGCACAACTGTTGGTAAAATCCGGTTAGTTTCTCGAGCTAATTCCTTTGCTATCAATCCTCAGATCATGGCGATGGGCCCAAGCAGAATGGCGGAGGAGAAGAAAATTAACAGAATGCATCGTCATCTTGGCCATAGCGCAGGCAAGTACCGCCCTTTTTCGGAGAGCAGGGTATACGTTCAGGTGTTGCCTTTTCATCGGCACCTCCTTAGTTTTCTATTATATCCTATTTCTTTTATTTTATTTTCCTTTGTATCTATTCCTTCCTCCTTAAATTAAACCTTTCCAATTATTTTTTCTTGTCGTCTTCATATGACTGCTGTAATTCCTTTTATTTTTATTCTCTCTTCGCTGAGTTCTTGGCATTAAAGCAAGAAATGGGTGAGGTCTCCTGTCTATTGCTCTTCCCAGCTTACATTCCTCACTTTTTCCTTGATTTCTTTTTCTGAGGTTTAATCTTAAACAGTTCGCTGTAGCTCTGTACATTATAACTGAATTTGGTCTGTTATCATAAGACATTTCTACTTTTACTCCATCTTTCTCTATGTATATTTCTGAACTATTTTTTTTTCTTCCATTTTTCACTATATTCTCTAATCTTGGTCTTCATCTCTTCCCTTCCTATTTTCCTGAAGGCTTTGTCATTCATATTCAAATCTTTCATCTATCTCCTAGTCTCTTTCATCCATCAATTACTTTCATCCTCTTCCATTTCGTCCAAAATTTTCTTCAACAAATTTCTTCCCCCTTCTATCCCTTTCACGAACCTTCGCTTTTCTCCAGCCATCCTTGTCTTTATTTCCGTCATTCCTATTTCTCCCCCGAAGAGTAGTTCCTGCTGCATATGGTGTCGGTCCTAAAGAAAATTTTACCTATTCCAATCTCTATTTGTTGTTGTCTTTTTACCTCACTTTCCGTGATGTTTGATAAAGTTTCCTGTTAAGGCCACATATTTCCGTTGTTTTCCCTACTGATATCTTAAGGCAGATATTTCCTTTAATAGATTTTATTAAGTTTACGAACTTTTCGATTTTCTTCATCCTTTTTTGTATGTGTTGTGTTTTTTTTTTTTACATTTTTCTTTTTACTTCTATCTCTAATCATAAGTATTTTAAGCTTTCTGTTACTTTTGTACCTTCTATTTATTCAGGTTTTAATTTCATATTATATATTGATATGAAGCTTATTTTTGTTCATTTTAACCCAAATTACTCACACACTTCCATAAATATATATTTTTTGTCATTATCAGGCCATCGTTTACAAAGAATAGAGCCCTAATCCTTATCATTCCGTTTTCAAATCCTTTTTCTTTTCTTTATAACGCGTTCATCAATCGGTATGTTATCATTTTCAATACATTTTTTAACCCTGTCTTTCTTTACTTCATCCTGCTTGTTACTTCAGAAGGTTTTTCTAGTTCATATACCGTACTAAGTTCATTTTCGTTCTGTGCCCTTCTGGAACATTTCTATTGCATCAATTGAATTTGGGTTTATTTATTATCCTTTCATTACTTCTATTGTTTCTTTCCTTTCTATGTTTTTCTTGAGGTGTTCTATTTCATCTTCCGTAATAGCCATGGATAATTGAATGACATTATTGTATGGGCTGTGAGTCTTCGATATTTAAATGAGAGTTTATTTACTATTTTATCATTTTTGTTTTAGGTGTTTTCCACTCTTCTCCTCTATCTCATTTTGTAATTATCTCTAAACATTTATTTTCTTTTGTTAACGTTTTTTAATATCTCAGATTTTAGTCCATCCAGTTTTTCCTTCTGCCTTTTTATCTTCCATTTTTCTTATTATTCTCTTTAATTTCTCCTTTATTATGTTGAGTTGTTCTTGTAGTAATATTTTTGTGATATTGTTTTCATATCATATCATATCTTAGTTTTCTGGGGAGCGTTTGTCCTAATGTGTTTCCTACATTTTCTATCCTATTTAAAGCCTCTGTATATTTAAATCTTTCATCTTTATTCCATTCCTCTTTAATCTCATGTTCGTGCATTTTTTATATACTTCCCCCAGATAAGTATCCATTTGATCTTCTGCTTCTTCTGTTCACAATTGTTCTCCCTGTCATCATGTATTATTATTATTATTATTATCATTATAATTATTATTAGGATTCCCTTTTAGGGGAAGACTATTGTTTTATTATTATTATTATTATTATTATTATTATCATTATTATTATTATTATTATTATTCTTTCCATGCGTTTTTTTTTCGCAAGAAATCTGAAATAATTATCATAGGTAGGCTATGGTAAGAATATGCCATAGACCCAGTTTAAGTGACCTTGACCTACTTTTCAACGTCACAGGGGTTTTTAAAGGCAAAATTTGTAAAATTTGAAATTGACATTAGGCCTAAAGTATAAGCTGTATGGCTAAGGGCCTTATGGACAATGATACAGAGGTAAATCCCCAGATATTGCCCTACTTTAATGCAAGTAGGTCAAGGTCAAGGTCGCTAAAGGCCAAACCGGGTCAAAACAGGTTTGTTTCCGAGATCTCAAAAACCGGAAGGCCCAGAGCCCTGATCTTAGTGGCATATGATGCCCTATATATTTATCTAAGGTTAACTTAACTTTTGTAGCGACTGCTTAATTACTTTTTTTAATATATATTTTTTACTATTTTTGACATTGCAGAAATAGTGACTTTGGCAATTTCTCCATGAAATACTGATTTTTTTGGTCATAGCATGCTATAGTAAACTGCC